>NC_041399.2:140813289-140945363 GCF_900747795.2 Erpetoichthys calabaricus
ACCCACGCAGACACGGGGAGAACATGCAAACTCCACGCAGGGAGGACCCGGGAAGCGAACCCAGGTCTCCAGGTCTCCTAACTGCGAGGCAGCAGACTTACTTTTTTACTTTGTAAAAAAAACTTATTAACTGCTGATGATGTAGATCGTTTTGTCTGTGCTGAAATTCCAAACAGAGAAACCTGTCCTGACCTCATTAAAAAGATTCAGCATATTGGGACTCGCAAGATTACAAATATTGTTTTTACAGAAGTTCTGAAATAAAAGTGAAACTAATGAAATCGCAACAATTCAAAGAAAAAAAAATCTTAAAAGTGTGTATCCAGAAAACCAAACACGGGGGTTGGCGAGCGAAGCCCCCTAGTATTGATAAAAAAAGAAATGAACAAACTCCAAACAATATATATATATGTATCATACCCCAACCAACCCCAACATACCATTCAACACCAAAAGTGTCCGGTGGAAAGTAATAATAAAAAGAAAAGGTGCAGCATAAAGTTAATATTCAATACAAACCCTCCCTTGAGCCCACACTGAACATGAACTCAATAAGACACACACAAAGCACGAAACGCACATACAAGTTCAGAAGATGTAACGGAAAATGGATAATGTTTGTGAACCTGGAAAAACAGTCCTACGGAAATTACACAGAAGAAAATGATTGCTCCTCTCCCTAGACAACAAGAAACAGTCTCACCGTTCTTATCCTCGATACGTGGCATAATCCAGAACCCCGGGGTTTTGCAGTGCAAAGATGTTGTTTTCGGCCATTGAAAGTGTCCGGTAGACAAAGGTGTGAATGATCTCTCCTGTCTCTGTAGTGAATTGGTGGTCTAGTAGAACGGGCTGTTGGGTTTTTTTTTTTTTCTTTCTGTCCTTCCATTTAAATAGCGAATGACCGGATGCAGGTGATGGGATTGACAGGACCAATTATCATGAGGGACCACGGTGCCATAGTGTTCTCCTTCCCCTTTTGTTTCTAGGGGAGCATATTTACATACACACAGACCATGTAACCAGGACAATGCAATGAAAGACAGGACTTGGCACAAAATACATTTACGATGACATTAATCATGTAGCACCGCTACACGCTTACCGTTTATTGGAAAGAATTTGTGAGCCACAAAAAGATCTCTATTGTCTAGAGGTGACAGTAGAGAGCAAGTCAACTGGCAAATTTAAGCAAATGCACCTAAAAAAGACACAGTGATCAAAAAGAAAGCATTTACTTTTTGTAATTAACATTTACTAACTATTAAGGTAAAGATTCGGTTACTTTGCACTACTATGGAAATACTGCAGGACCCAAATTTTTTGTGGCGCAGGACTAAAATTTAAGAGAAGCGAGCAGATTTGTGTGATTAGACTTAATTCCTGTGGTCAGTGTACATGAACCCGAGAAAAGTCTTGAAAAAATAAACAATTTATATCTCTCTATTATATAAAAAAAATCCTGGGACAAGACGCAACGTGACTTTTTCAGAGAGATACTTTCGAGTCCTGCAAGACGAGACTTTGTGCCAAGAGATTGAACCGCGCCCGGAGCCAGAAATAAAAGATAAAGAGCAGGTTAGAGATAATGAAAGTACTAAAATTCGAAAGTCTCAAAAAAATGAGAGTAAAGATCGCATTAGTATAAACAAACGGAAATTAATTATTATTTGGTGAAATAATGAAATAGCGAAAAGAGATTGAATATATTGTTCGGATTTAAATTTTAAGTCGGAGACTTGTAGATCGTCTAATTCGTGTTACCATCAGGGAAAAGTAGCGTTTCTCTCCAATGCAGAGGCGTATCCGCGAGAATTGAAAGATTTGTTGTTTGGAGAAAGTGAAATCCACACACGCGAGTGGCAGAGACGCAAAGTGGCTGGCACGTAGCTCAGGTTGGGCGGTTGGCGAGCGAAGCAAGCAGGGGGTGAAGCCCCCTAGTTATATATAAAACAGTTGTTTTACTATTATAATTGATCTCATTGATGTTCTAAACACAATTGTTTCACAGCGAGAGCACACACAGTTACAAATGAGAAAAGAGTGTCAGCTTTTGAGTTCAAGCCACTGCTCTAGTGGTGACTTTCAACAGGTCTCTTCATCTCCGTCTTTATGTTTCGAAGAACGTTTTATTGGTTTGGTTTAGTTTTCGACCAAGAGACCTTGTTCTGAAGGAAGATACAGTATTTATCACTTAATGTGTCATGGAGTTGCTACTTTTATCAGTTTTATTACATTACTAGTTGATTTGCTTCCCGACCATTCCACTTTAAATCAACAGGATGGCTATTATCAGAGCAACAAGGCAGACACAGAGGTGTTTGTTTGAGGCTGAGGAGGCAACAAGTAACCCGTTGCATTCCTCTTCCTTTCATCTTCTTCTTCTTTCGGCTGCTCCCGTTAGGGGTCGCCACAGTGGATCATCTTCTTCCATATCTTTCTGTGCTCTGCATCTTGCTCTATTACACCAATCACCTGCATGACATCTCTCACCACATCCATAAACCTTCGCTTAGGCCTTCCTCTTTTCCTCTTCCCTGGCAGCTATATGTGCATACTGGCATTACAAGCCCAACACTCATTTTCTGTGGGAATACAGACATGGCAGCATTATGGGCTTTACACAGACATAACTCTGTGATGCTTAGCAATGCAGAGCTTGCAACTGATGGCTTTGGGCCATCAGTGAGAATGAAATCGAGACAGCAAGGCTATAGGCAAACAGAATCAAATCAATCACTCTTGCTGGATGCGCCACATTGTGTTCTTGGAGACTTCAATCCAGTATTGGTCCCAGGATTTCATAAAAGTGTAGGCGTAATGTTACTTTTATTACTACTAAATATACATTCATAAATCCAGTCATACTAATGTAAACAGTATTTTTTGCCTATCTTGAATATGTAAATCCAAACGCAAATGCTGAAGATAAATGGCCTACCTACCTTTTGACGTATCAGCCCATCACAAGGCACTTCCAGCCACTTAACACCCGTTATATTTTTGAGTAGCATAGCTTTAGAACAGCAAACAGTCCAATTAGCATTTTTCCGTTCCTTGTAATTGGTGTATGGGTTATGGGTAAAGCCTGAGAACTGGAGAAATTTAGCAGACCTGGGTAAAGCCGGAATAACATACGAGTTTCTAAGTTTACCCGGGTAATCTCTTTGGATAATGCAAGCTTTAACCAGGTAAGGCTAGGTTTATCCAGGCCTTTGGGATAATGTGAGCATTATCCAGGTAATGGTGGGTTTGTCCAATTTCTGGCTTTACCCGTAGCGTATGCACACCTGATACGTGCATTCCCAGTCTCCAAATACATGAGTCAATCTGTCTTCAACTAGCTTATTACAATAATGTCAAAATCGTTCAATATCCTCTACTACAACCACACACACTGTTATCCGTTAAATGAGCCACTAAGCTGTGCAACTGAAGAGAACTTTCAACCCCATTGATTTGGTGACTTATGGATATCAGACAAATCCGTGACCTGGCCAGTTGGTCAGAGCCTGTTGGCTGGGTTGCTGTAGATTGTCCAGCACACTCATTGCCATAGAGAACACAGCTCTTGGGCTTCCATTTAAGAGTATTTGCATATGTTTCGGTCACACCATGTAGAAATGACACCACTTTTTCTACATGTAAACACGCTTAAATAAAAGTCTGCAATGCACACATTAATCACATCAGTATTGGTTGATTTGTAATTTTAAACTGTGGAGAAGAGGGGTACACTGGCTAAAAATGTGCGTCTTTCAAAAAACTATGGAGGGTACTGTATGTCTGCCATTCTTCCCCAAGCTCCTCAGATTCCCTTCCCTCTGTATTTTACTCCACTTTCTTTTTATTTCCGTCTTCACTCTCTACACAAGTCTGTCTACTCTCCGTTTACTGGATAATCTGGCAGCAAAATGACAGGTGAAATTCCTCAAGTACTGTAACACTTCACATAAAGGAACACTAAAACTTATTTCCATAAAGCTTACATAAGCAGATTCTGAAAAAATGGTTGAGATCAGCTAATTTATCGATCACGTATGATCATTTGGGACAGCCATTGATCGGAGCTTCACAAACCCAACAGATATGAAATCTCTGCCCCAACCAACACAGTAACAATTAGATCCCCAAAGCTCTACACTTCTTCCTTCCCATAGTTTCTGCGTAAACACTTTTAATATAAACAAGACAGACCAAGTAAAAACTAAATCTCAGGACCAGTCAAGTCACTCATCCCCAAACATCTGTGCATCAGCTGGAAGCCATAAAGTGGCAACTACAACGTATCAATAACCCCCACCTCCCAGTTACCTCAATCACTAAGAAAAAAAACAGGAAAGAATGAAATTCAAAACACTAACTAGTCTGCCAGAAGCAGAGACGAGAAGACCTTTAAAAGGTTCAAGAATAGGGGAAACGTGCCAGTAACACAAAAACTGTCTATGGCATCCAAAGCTCATTTCATATCGTTGAAGTGGACGTGTCTAGTGGCACATGAGATCTTTAGATAAACAGATACAGCTAGAATGGTCACAGACCCACCTCATAAGCTCTTTCCATCACATAATTACAGACATGGTCGAAAGTACTGGTACCCTTCCACTATTTAAAAAAGAAATCACAATTTTCTGAAAAACAAGCTCAAAGTGACAAAAGTAATTGGTATCCACCATTGCAGATGACTCTGCTTTTCATTAAGGACTTTACACATTGAATTTAAAAAAGTAGACAAAATGGCATGGACTGCCCTTTGGAGGCAAGTGAGTGCAATCAAGGGCTTTCTGTAGCATTGAATGAGACTTCTACACTTCTCAACTGGCAATTTTGTTCTTCTCACTTTGATCAAACTGCTCCAGTTCTTAGGTTTCCAACTGAGCATTTCTGCTCTTTCCATTGATGTTCAATTGAACAAACTTTAGGACTCTTTTCAACAATTCTTGGGTATTGTTAGATGCAGGTCTTGGGTCCTCATCCTGCTGGAACACTCATGACCTGCGAATGAGACCGAGCTTTGGGACATTGGGCAATGTTTCCCTCAAGCAGGCCCCCTTCTGACTTCATTGTACTCTGCACAACATTATTGAGCTTTCCCGTTTCACAGTATGGATAGGGTTTTGCTTTGTAGGCCCTTTTATGTCCCCAATGAACATAAATCTGCTGTGACTCACCTATGAACTCTAACCTAGTTCAGTCTGTACCAAGGACACTATGACTTGTAAACATGCATTTTAGAAACACCAGATGGGCTTTTGTGCATCTTTCAAAAATTGGGCCCACTTAACACTTTAAATTGCAGTACCTTGATCTTGGAGGTCAGCCTTAACCGGTGTTAGTATTTTCCATGGTTCTCTCTTTTATACTAGCTTTCTGCTCAATCTGGGGTCAAATTTTCCTCTTGTGGCCACATCCCGGGGAAGTTGACAACAGTCCCATGGACCTTAAACTTCTTGGTATTAGCTACCAAGGTCACAGGAACATGAATCTTTTAGATATTGAAGCCTATCACTGCAATCCAATTATGACTCAACTTCTAATAGATCCCAATAACTTTGTCTGTGCCATATTCATTTGCTTTATTTTTTAAAATTAGTCATATGAAAAAGTTTGGGAATCCCTCTTAATTTTTGTTTATCAATGGCTGAGCTTTCAACGTAGCAACTTCCTTTTAATATATGACATGCCTTATAGAAACAGTATTTCAGCAGTGACATTAAGATAATTTGATTAACAGAAAATATGCATCATAACAAAATTAGACAGGTGCATACATTTGGGCACCCCGACAGAAATATTACATCAATACTTAGTTGAGCCTCCTTTTGCAAATAACAGCCTCTAGACCAGTGTTTCCCAACTTCGGTCCTGGGGACCCCCTGTGGCTGCAGGTTTTTGTTCCAACCAGATTCCTGATCAGCGACAACACCCGATAGCACTGATCTCATTTAATTAGCTGGTATTATTTCTCTTTTATTCTACATTCAGAAAAGCACAGCAGCATGAGTTTTACATTTAAGACATTTAGAAATATTTCTGCTTTTGCTATAGATTTAAATGCATAACTCTTTTGTTGATTTCATTATATTTTGCCCTCTGTGCAGTTTTTTTCCCCTTCATTGTATCTTATTAATGACAATTAAAAATGAGCAAAGCAGACACGCTGGCAAACACTGAATAGTGAAAGGCTGCAAAGTACTTTAGCATCAGACCCACCAATTAGTAAATAATGGATTAATTAAACAATTAGAACAACCTGGAAAAGTAGAATGAAAATCAAGATGAAAATATTAAAAAAATATACATTACCACCATTGGTAGATTTATATTTGGTTTATATATATATATATATATATATATATATATATATATATATATATATATATATATATATATATATATATATATATATATATATCAAACAGTTTTCTAATTTCTATATTGTTCCCAAAACACAGAACTTGGGAAATAACATCACTTAATTAGCCCAGGAGTCCAATTAAAAACAGAAGCTGGTTGGAACAAAAACCTGCAGCCACAGTGTGCCCCCAGGACCAAGGTTGGGAAACACTGTTATAGACGTCTCCTATAGCATCTGCATTCTGTATGGAGGTATTTTTAACCATTCTTCCATACAAAATCTCTCCAGTTAAATTTGATGGCTGCCAAGCATGGACAGCCTGCTTCAAATAATCCCATAGATTTTCAATGATATTCAAGTCAGGAGACTGATGGCCATTCCATAACATTGCACTCTCCCTCTGCATGAATGCCTTTGTAGATTTCGAACTGTGTTTTAGGTCATTGTCTTGTTGGAATATCCAACCCCTGTGTAACTTCAACTTTGTGACTGATGCTTGAACATTATCCTGAAGAATGTGTTGATATTGGGTTGACTTCATCCAACCCTTGACTTTAACAAGGGCCCCAGTCCCTGAACTAGCCACACAACATGATGGAACCTCCACCAAATTTGACAGTAGGTAGCAGGCATTTTCTTGGAATGTGGTGTTGTTCTTTGGTGTTGCAAGTAATCAGTATTGAGCAGTTACATGCATTCAAATCAGCAAAATTACAACGGAAACCCAAACTTTTGCACAGCCAGTTTTTCACATTTGATTTAATTTCATTCAACTAAATACTGCTTCACTAAAACTCTTTGTTTAGAAAACACCCCAGCACTCAGATGTTCCTAGGAAATGAAAGCCATACCACGGTTATCTTTTTTTGTCTATCAGTGTTCAATACTCCGATTAAATCTTCTGACTTTTTTTTTTTTTTAATCACTTCAGACAGTACAGTAGTGTTCAACATGAAATCTCTGTTCTAAAAGGTAAAGAGAACTGCTTCACAGATCCATTAGCCACCAGAGGTCACTTGGGACTCAAAAGGTATACTGTGTTACTTTAACATCAAAGGTGAAGCAAATGGTATGTGACAGTTCATACTTTGATCACAACAATTAAAATAGTGTTGCTCAGGCCCTTCATTCATCACAATGGTGCCAGACAATATTTTGTTTATCAAGACAAAGAAATTATAGACAAAAACTGGCACAACTAGTCTTTTAAACATTTTAATAATGGACTGCAAACTCCCATTCAAAGAACTGACATAAAAGCAAATAAATGTACAAACTGGTTTGACTTTAATTTCAGATGCAACTAAAAAAAAAAAAAATGCAGCTTCCTCATATTTTGCCAAATGTACATAACTCCCATTCAAACAGCATATTAACACTTATCTGTTAAACTTCCTGAGATTTACCATCCATCTGCAACAGGAAGGGGTGGGGGTCAAACTACAAATTAAAGGGCTAAAAAAAAAAAAAAAAAACCCACATTAAGCTGCCCACATTTCAGTTTTCATAAACAGTGAGGCCTTTAATTTACAGACATTTTGGCTTGATCGCATAATGCCTCAGACATTCAAAGTTTTATTACTTTTTAATATTCAGTGGTTATTTTTACTTAAAAAAAATAATTTGATAAGAAAAACTTTATGACAGCAGAACATAAAAAGTTAAAACACTAGGAAACAAATGTAACATTTGGAAAAGCAAAATAAACTGGAGGCACATTTCAGCAATGTAAAGTTAACCAGGAACAGTTTTCTCCTCAAATCAGGCAAGAGACTCCGCGAGCCTCCGTGTATCAAGTTACGTTTGCAGTGTAATGTCATAATCCCATCTGTATGCTTGAGGCATACACATAATGCGAGTAATCATTTTAGTTTGGTTGACTTGATTTATTTAAAGCAGTATTCATCTTCATTTCTGATGTAATCTTTCAGTATCAATGAATACAAAAGTTCATAATATTTCAGGAATTTATGGCTTCATTCTACTGAAGCCACCAATTTAATAACGCCCATCCCTAGATTTAAACATCTAGCTGGTAATATTTAATGAATCTTTAAAAAATGGCTGAAAAGCAATGTGGTGTCTTTCACCACAATTCCCACACCTAGCAACACTGATTAAGCGTGTTTTAAACTTTACTGACAATGTTCATGTGGGTTAGGCTAAACATTGACACCGTAATCTGATGCAAGAATAATTTTTTATAAAAACCATGTGCACAGCAGTCAGGATACCAATTTTTGTATGTTAAGGCCCACCACTATTCCCCCCCCCCCCCCCCCCCCAATTATGTTCTCTGGGCATCAACACATTTTCAATCTACCACATAATGGACTGAGTTAATGTGGGTGGAAGTTCTCGTCACAGCTACTCATCGGATCCTGCAGATCTTTTTTGTGCCCTCTTACGTGGAGACCTCCGTGGTGAAGCTTTATCTAAAATCAAAAAACAGGTATTTATTATTAAAAATGTACTTGTGTAACAAAAAGCAATCCAACTCTTACAAGCGGACTTGTCCATATTAAAAGAGGTAATACTGACAGCTAGGTGTTGCACAGAATCTAACAAGGTCATACATAGTTGGACAACTCCAATAAATAGAAATGCTAAATGATGAAAAATGGGAAAGATGCAGTCAAATATCAGTACAAAACTAGCTATCAATTCTGCAGGAGTGTTGTACCATTAGCAACAAGTGAGGAGTCTTTTCATTAATAAATATCACAAAAGGTTAAGGCACTGTTAGTTGTTAGTTTATTACAATATAAACAAAGAACAGCAGCAAGATATACTTTGGAAGTAGTCACTTTTTGTGACACTAAAAAGGTACATTTAATTCTCACAACTAACTTTCTACCACTATAAAATGTACAGCATAAAAGGTTAGATGCATAAATCTTGGCATAATTATACTTGTTAGTTTCCAATTACACAAAGAAAAATCTGACATCTCACCTCGTCTGCTTTGCACTGAGGGCAGAATGTAAAGAAAGGAAATTGAGAGATAGCAAATCAGTGTTAGAATATAGAAAAAAGAAACAGCAAGTCTATCCTTACACATGCAGCAAAATGTCTACCAATAGCAAGAAATTCATTGAAGGAATAAAACAGTAAGATTACTTTTCATCATAAACATAATTAAAAAAATATTTCTTATATATTATATATATTGCGTACATATACATACACACACACACACACACATATACATACATACATACATATATATCCCCTTAAGCTAACCCCCTCCCCCAACTTAATGTTTAAACTTCTTGCACCCATCAGTAAAGTGCAATGATCTTGACATAAATCTGACCAAATGTCACCAAGAATGATGATCCTCAATGACTGCTAAGGGAAACTGACAGCAACTGCTAAAGAATCTTGGTGTCTAGATGCTTGCTTTTTTTCCTGAAAGTATCTACACATGCACCTAAAGTTAAAATAGCTATGACACATTGAAAATGCACTACTGGTATACTGTTTTAGTCTAATGCAGAGCAGACATTATTTACTCTTGCATTTCCACCTATGTATTAAACCATAAACTACCTATTTTTGAAAGCAGACCAATCTTAAACTTGCTACAAATCATTAGTAACAGTTTCATAGTGCCTTTGCTTGCATTAAGAAACTCCCTCTTCTTTCTTATCCCTAATTTTCTTTGTATTATTAAAGCCTTATCACTGAAATAAAAAAAAGACATGAAAACAAACATGCATTACCCACTAATACATTGCATTTGAAAAATTGCATATGTCTATAGTTCGAATACAAAATATATTTTGTGCCCATCATATAAATGCAAGTCAAACAATTTCACTTTTACAAGTCTAATCTGCTGCCTAAAAAATTAAAGAGTTAGATTAATTTGGGAAACAGTTGTGTTAGGCAATGTTTAAATGTAATGCACTAGCAACCAGTAATGAAAATGCCATGTAGCTATTAAGAACTGCAAAAGCACATTTACATTTTCTAAGAGTAAATCAATATGAACTACAATATGCACAAGATTATCAGACTACTACGGCAGTAAAAGGTACTATTGTCAAACTCTTTCTTTTTGTCAGGCAAATTTGATTTTTCTTCGCTCAGTTTTTCACTGCACAAGAGCCCCATATTTTAAAGAATGGGGTACAGGTGGAAAATAAAGTTTCCATATCATACCGAGTGCATTCAACAAATATTTCTGGTCTTTTGTACCATACACTCTACAGTTATTGTAAACAAAAACTTAGATGAACTATTAACAAAAAACAACTGTCTAATAAATAACAGACTAAAAACTAAAATACAAAACTATGAAAAGTAGCTGAAAATAAATTACAAAAAAATATTCATTCTTGTAATTCACCAGCTGGTCTTGCGCACAGGCCAACCTGCACTGCAGCGGTTTTGAATTTAACCAAAATATATGAATAAATGACCTCTTTACATTATCCTTGTGACAATTTGTCCACCACTAGTTGCATGCGCTCTGTCACAGAGTTTACATGTATTCCATGAAGAGCAGCTAGCAATGGTGAAGGGCTGTTAGAACAGGGTCTGAGGTGGCTAAAGAAGAAAGCAGTTTATTATGTGAAAATAGTGATAATTCTTTAGAAGTTGAAAGTGATGACAGGACAGATTCCAATTCTAATACTGAAGCATACAAGCATAAATGATACTTTATGATGCCATTTCTGAAATTGGTATCACACAACCGTTAGGCAACTTTTAAAGCTGCTGTTCACTGGATCTCCAGGCCTCAAGATAGACATTACAAGGTACAGATCTCTTACAGAATTTCGGTCTGTACATAAGTCACAGAATGTTAAGTCAAGGTCACATTACGCGATTTAAAGTCATGGGGTATACCAGAAATGCAGTCACAGATATTGCCAACTTACACGGCTGAAACCGCTGCCCATGTCACATTTACCAACATTCAGGCAGGGTCATGTTCACCCCTTTTTGTGAATGTCAATGACATGCTGCCTGATGGAGCCAGTGCAGTACAAAGGGTTAACACGTCCGAGAATTCTCTGCCCTTGCTTTAGTTTTTCCCTTTCCATTTTGCATATAAAATACAACACATCAGACAGACAAACCTGCCGTTTGTAGAAAGTAGTAGCAACTCACTTGGTATGTCAGTCACATTAGGCGACTAGCTTCACATTACATGCCACCAACTAGCAAAGATTATGTAAATGAAGAAGGGTGTAATGGGGGGGATGAGGGTTTGGAAAATCACTGGAAAAGTCCTGTAATGTGACATAGGCTTCACATGTTGACTGTGACTGAGTGCAACAGTTGAGCTGCTGGCTTAGTTTGCACTTATTAAATATCAAGGCACAATTCAGAAGCCTAAAGCTGAAAACCACAGAAAATCACGAGTAAAAAAAAATTCAATTTATTCATTCAGGTGTTTGCATTTTGTTCACAACAATTTGCACAGAAGAACTACTTTTTGAAAATAAAATCATTCCTTGACAAACCGATAATGAGAGATTCATAAGAGTCTATACACCCGAGCTGAAGGTTTTCACTTTTAAATTTACACCTGAAAATTCCCAATATTGTGAAAATAAATTGGTCCCAGAATGTTTTAAATTTTTTCTCCTTACTTTCATTCTCTCTCAAAATAGAGATTTGTTTCTTACACTATTCCTTTAGATTTTCGATAAATTTTCTAATTTTCCTGAAAAATGTTTCCACTTTGTCATTAGGGGTTGTTGAAATGAATTAGATTGATGAGCAAATTCAAACCTTTCAAATTAAATCTACAACACAAAGTGTGCAAGTAGTGAAGGGATACTTTCTAAATCTATTGTCTGCTCTCACTCCCTGTTCAAGAACTGCTTGGTGTTCTTGTCTCGAAATATCCCTAAACCTTGACACTTCGTACTAGTTTCACTGTGGTTCCTTCAGTACATCTAGGTGGGGCCTGAACAATTGCTCAAACTCAAGAGATTTAGCCTTTAAGTTAAAATATATGCTGCACAATATGTTGGGAATGTAGAAAAGTGAACTGTGCAATGGAGAGAGTTTCCTCACTTTTCCTCTTTTCTTTGCAGTATTAGGCTACTTTAGCCATTTCTTGTTGCTTTACTCCAGTTACCTTTGATTTGATACTTGTGCATGCAAAACTGCAGTTTGCTCAGCACAAACGATTAAAAAAATATATGTATATGGTTTTATTTGCCTCGTTTTAAAAAAGGGATATTGCTCTCTAAACAAACTTCCAAACCCATTAAATCTACAGTTGTTTGACTGCAAGACAAAAGTTATTACACAAAAAATAAAACTTAAAATACAGCTAGAAGACCAAGTAAAACTAACCTGAACTTCAAATATCAGAAATACATAAATAAAAGTTAATATGTAATAAACTATAATAACCTTGGTAAACCTGTTACTTCACTTTGCATAATAATGTAAATGCGCACAAAACACAGCCCCCAAAAAACTAAAGCAAGTATTTATAAATAGTAATATTAGTTCTCAAAACAGCTGTGGATATAAAAGGAAAAGGTAATGTAAACAAAACAGGAAGCTGGCTTACAACACCACAGATTGCAAGGCTAATTTATGAATTGCCCAGGAGCTTATAGCTGCATGAACTTAAAAAGCATTCTTCTGCGTACTGTTTCATGTACATCCGTCATGGCACAATGCCTTTTAGAACTCGTGGATTCATGGTGCTTCACAAGAGAATCATTTGAAAAACATAAAACAGACTTCTTTGTTTCTCCTATCCTGTTGCTATGCAATAATTTCATGTCATGCATCACATTAAACAAACAAACAAAAAAAAGCTGCCACCTAGGAGCCAACAAGTTACTAGTATCACACATTTATAACTGCAAACAACCAGAGCACTTCTCCGTTTAAAAGGCAGACTGTTCTCTATTGAGTATTAATATAAAAGGGGTAACAGCATGATTCTTCCAGCTGTGGTCTTTGCAGAGAGGAGAGATTTTAAGAAACTATTTTCGACAAAAATTTCTAAATTG
The DNA here is from genome assembly GCF_900747795.2 of Erpetoichthys calabaricus. NCBI lineage: Eukaryota > Metazoa > Chordata > Cladistia > Polypteriformes > Polypteridae > Erpetoichthys > Erpetoichthys calabaricus. The sequence goes on from NC_041399.2 coordinate 140,826,643, forward strand.
CAGCATCAGATTTTAAATTAAAAATAAGGAAATTTATTAACAAGCCTTAACAGCTTTAGAAAGAAAACCAACAGTAACTATGAAGATTCAGAACTATTCTTGAAAAACATTTTCAGAATTTGAGTAAATAGACAACAAGTTAAAAAAAAAAACATTTAAATCATATGTCCTTTTAAAATGTAAAAAACATACTAATCTGATTGAGAGTTTCTTGAGGAATCCAACTCATATCCACATCATTATGGCTGGAAGTACCCATTTCAACCTTTGTTGTTGGTCTCCGTCTCTAAATATTTCCAAATATGTAATAAAAAAAAAGTATGCAAATAAAACACATTGAATAAAGGAATATTAAAGGTCAATTCATAGCAAATCTTAAATGATTTCAGCAAATCTAAAAAGATCAAATATTACCTTTCTAGATTCCAGAAGCTGGTGCAAACCAACAACAACAAGAAGCCCAAGTCCAGAAAGGAACACATACATGAAGATCCTTAATACAGGGGGAGAGAAAGAGAGAGAGAGAAATTGATTATTTACATATAATAAAATGAAGGAAACATCTAGGCAAATTTTCCAAAATTAAGTTGCTTGGCCACAAGAAGCCATCAGAAAGACTTAACCTGAATGAGTCAACAGATTCTACTAGTGTCTGTAGCTGTACTGAACTATGCGACATTATTCTTTTTTTTTTTTTTATATTTTCATTTTATTAATTTTCATTGTAATCATTCCATACAAACAGATCAATTAATAACCCAACAAATTTGAAGACAAATCAAACCCCACCCCTGAGAAAGGAGAGCTTAGCTAAAGGAAAATTGCTTAAGGCTTTTTAATAAGGCAACATTAAACAAAAGAAAGGGAGAAGTAAATATCTATGTAAATAAGAGATGGAGAAGGGAGTTAAATGCGGTAATAGTTATTTCTCTTATTCTAAAATAATATTCATTAAATCCTGCCAGGTTTTGAAAAAAATTTGTACAGATCCTCTGAGAATTTGATTTTTTCCAATTTCAAATAATATAAAACATCGGTTTCCCACTGACTTGTAATAGGAGAATTAGGATTCTTCCAATTTAACAAAATAAGTCTGCGTGCCAAACGTGTAGTGAATGCAATCACCGTTTGCTTGTCCTTCTCCAATTCAAGTCCATCTGGAAGAACATCGAACACAGCTGTTAGTGGGTTAGGAGGGATTGTGACACCAAGGCTGTCTGAGAGGCACTTAAAAATTTTTGCCCAAAATGATGTTAGTTTGGTGCAGGCCCAGAACATGTGACCCAGTGAGGCAGGAGCTTGGTTGCAGCGTTCGCAGGTTGGATCCTGCCCTGGAAACATTTTGGACAGTTTTAAGCGAGACAGATGGGCTCGATATATAATTTTTAGTTGAATAATTCTATGCTTTGCGCATATAGAACTCGAGTGAATTCTCTGCTTTGCTACCTTCCACTCCTTTTCTGATATATTGATTAAGAGATCTTTTTCCCAATGTCCTCTTGGATCTTTGAAAGGTAGAGACTCTAATAGGATTTTATATATTGCGGAAATAGTGTTTATTTCCTCGAAATTGAGCAGTATTTTTTCCAGCATTGTGGAGGGTGCAAGGTGGGGGAAATCGGGTAATTTCTGTTTAACAAAATTTCTAATTTGAAGATAGTAAAAGAAATGTGTAGCTGGGAGGTTGAATTTTGAACGTAAATGTTCAGAAGATGTAAATATGTTGTCTATATAAAGATCTCTGAGCATTTTAATCCCAAAACTTTTCCAGGTATTAAAAACTGGATATACTTGCGAAGGTTGAAAGAGGTGGTTCTCTTGCAGAGGTGCCACAAATAAAAGATTTTCCATCTTAAAATGCTTTCTAATTTGGTTCCATATTCTGAGTGAGTAAAGCACAATTGGGTTATTTGGTTCCATATTCTGAGTGAGTAAAGCACAATTGGGTTATTAGTATATTTGCGATAACTTGCATTTATTGGAGAGCAGAGCAGGGAATATAAAGTGGTACTACAGGATTTTACTTCTATTGCGGACCAAGCCTGTGTATGTTCATTTATTTGTGTCCAGGTTTTTATGTAAAGCCATGCCACCTTCTGCCTGAGGTCTTTGTAGGGTCGCTCTTCAGATACATGGGTGTTTTGAGTTCCAAATGAATGAGGTTTTTGTTGAATCTAACTGTTTAAAAAACAATTTATTGATATATATTGGAGTGTTTTGAAATAAAAAGAGGAAGTTTAGGAAGGATATTCATCTTAACAATGTTAATTCTTCCGGCTAGAGTGAGATGAAGGGTTGACCATCTATGCAAGTCTTGCTTTACTGGTATTGCATTGTGAACTTCTTGTTTATGAATTTGTTGAGCTAAAAGCTTATTAGCTTTTTCTCCGTGTTCATAGTAATGCTGTCTAGACTTATAAATAAGTTGTTCAGTTTCTTTAGTTGTTAAGATGTTAAGTTCTGTATGCAGGGCCTGCCTTTTCCTGTGGAGAACTTCATTTGGATGCCTGGCTTGTTCTTCATCTATTCTAGTAATTTCATTTCTTAGCTCTGACACTTTCTTGGTTTCTAATTTATTTCTGTGGGAAAGATGAAATAATCTGTCCTCTTAAGAAGGCCTTTAGAGTTTCCCAGAGTGTTCCTACAGAAACCTCTGTGGACGTGTTTGTCTCTAGGAAGCAAGGTTATTATAGTTAACGAAAACTAAAATCAAAACTGAAACTATTATTAAAAAAAACATTTTCGTAAACTGAAAATAAAATAATTAACAAAACCGAAATGAAAAACTAAAACTAAACGAAACTATTAAAGTAGCTGGAAAGACTAACTGAAATAAATAATAATTTACTAAAATATTTTTAGTTTTCGTTTTTGAATGAATATTCTTGCCGTTAGTCTTTAACCCTTGTAAGTTTTAACTCTTAAACAGAAAGTCATCCACCACGAGCCGCCCGCATATATTCATCCAGTGAACGGTGGCTGGTGACGGAGGGTGGCTGCTCACGCAGCATTTGCGGTGACAGAGCAAGCTGAGTGCGGGTGCGTAAAGCGTGAGAAATAGAAAGCGATTTGCGTGCCGCCTTTCTTTGCGCTTGTTGTATATCAAGATGTAATTCAAACGGCTGAAATCAGAATGTGCTTGTCAACAAAACATTTACCATATGAACAGTAAAAATCATGAGTGAGTAACGTTACAGTTTATTTCTCAGGTGTCTGCTTTTTGTTGATAGCAATTCACCTGCCACTTCGCACTGGAGAAATCGTTTTTACTTTCTCATATACGAAGTATAGACAAAGTATAGTAATCATGAAAAAATTCGACCATGATATTTTGATGCATCTTGACATTTTAGACTAACCAGTGTCCAACAATATTGTTTTTTGGAATTGTGTGTGTATGCGTGTGTGTGTCTGTTTGTGCATAAACAAGATAACTCAAAAACGCAACTAGATAGATGGATGAAATTCGGCATGTGGTTGTTACGCTACAATTATAGATCTGTATTAACTTTTGAGCCAAATCCATCACCCGGAAGTGGTACTTTACCTGAACACATACTCGATTTTTTTTTTTATTTATACAGCTGCAGAGTCCGATTTGTTCCACTTACTTTTATAATAATTGTTCAATATATTATTAATTTGATTTGTTGTTGATGGTTCCTTAATGTACATAATATAAAAATATAATCATTGTCTTGCAGTTTACTCCTCAAATGTCCATCCCCATATCTGAGTATACAAGAAAATCGAGGGGAGAGCACTCCCGGTTTTTGAAAATAAAACAGCACTGATCAAGAGATTGACTAGGTCATCATACAAGATCAGCATATTGTTGCTGACCAGACACTTTTGCTTTAAAAACATTGTTTAACAACAAAGCGATACAAACAAAGGTAGACAGTCTGACAAGTGATGAAAAACTAAACATACTAATGGGTTTTTGTATTTATTCCATAATTATTAATTTATCTTTTTCAGTTCATATTCACAACTCAAAATACCTGATATTGTGAAAGTAATCCATTAGTAGAATTATATTTTAAAATATTTGTCTCCCTTTTTTCAATGTTTTTCTCTATCTCTCATAATAGATAGTTGAAATATCATATTCTTTTTGTTCTTAACATCAGCCTTATCATACATATTGCATACCAGGGATTTTTTCCTGCCTTGCATCCAAACCTGCTGAGGTAGACTCCAGATTTCCTGCAATCCTACTGTGGATAAACAGGTTTATATAATGTATATGTTGTTCTTAATCTCAGACTCTCTGAGATCTCTGTTGTTTTGTGTCTGTCCGTACTCCTATTACCTGCTCTTGCTCTTCTCATTATGGGTTTACTGTCCTTTATGGTGGTCTATTCAAGTCTCACTGCCCCTAACCTTGACACTACATGCTTGTTGTTCTTTGTTTCCCTCAATACAGCTAGGTGGGGTCTGCACACTCATTCAAGTCTAAGAGCTCTGTTCTTCCTAAGCCCCTGTGATTTTCATGAGAAAATATTTTAAAAATGATAAAATTGTGTAAAATTGTTCATATTCAGTGTCTAGTTTTGATTATGCTTTTTTTTATCAGACAAAAACAAAACCAGTTAGTAAACCAGGCAGTGTAGTAAGCTTCCACTAACATTAAACTCATATCCAAATCTGTTAAGTGTACAGTTCTGTCTGATTGTGACACAAAACTAACTCCGTAGGCGCTCCATGCCATAATTACTAAAACTAAAACTGAAACTAATATATATAAAAATAAAATAGAAATGTCTTTGTGAAATAAAAACTAAACTAAAAACTAAAAATACACAATGAAGGAAAACTAAAACTAAACTGAATTTCCAAGTAAGGTCAGAAAAAATATAGAAATAAAAACTAATATAAAAAGGCAAAACTATAATAACCTTGCTAGGAAGAAGCTGATTTGTTTGGATATAAATTCTGTGCAGTTCTCGTCTGCCAATAAAAGAGGGTTAAGACGCCATCTGCGAGGTGTGAGTGTGAGGGGGCTTAATGATTTTAGCTCCAACACTAGAGGGGCATGGTCAGAGATAACAATTGTGTCGTATTTGCATGATTTAATTGTAGGCAGGAAAATTATTATCTATAAAAAAATAATCAATTCTTGAGTAGCTATAATGCACTGGTGAGTAGAACGAATATGTTCTTGAGTTTGGGTAAGAAACCTCCAGGGGTCTGATAAGTTGTGATCATTTAAAAACTGTGTAATTATTTTTGCAGTATTAGATGTCGTCCCCCCCTGTCACAGGAGTCCTATCTAAGAGTGGATTTTAAAACACAATTAAAGTCCCCAGCCATTATAATTTTATGAGTGTTCACATTGGGAATGGATGCAAATAGATTTTGCATGAATTCCTTATCATCAACATTGGGTGCATAAACATTTATCAAAATCATTTTACTGTTACATAAGTTGCCCATGACCATCACATATCTCCCTTCAGGGTCCGACACTACATCTGATACTACAAATGGAACTGTTCTATGTATGAGAATTCCCACCCCTCTAGTTTTCTTGATAAAGCTAGAATGGAACATTTGGCCAGTCCAGTCTTTTTGTAATCTGAACTGATCCTTGGTTAGTAAGTGGGTCTCCTGTAAGAATACTATTTTATAGTTTAGGCCCGTTAGGTGAGAGCATACTTTCTTTCTCTTTAATTCGTGATTCAGGCCTTTAACATTCCAGCTCACAAAGTTAACTGTCCCATCATGGAGACATTGATTCTGAGTTTTTAATGTCATTTTATAGTTTTAATTGTTAATATGGCAGTTTTAATCTTAGTTTCAAGATTCCCCAGGAGTTATTGCATTTTAGCCTATTGTTGCATTGATATTTATAATTATAAGGATTACAAGAATAGATGAGATATAACCTGCTCTCCTTCTCTCCCCCCCTTTATCCCCCCACCCCCCCCATTTTGCCTCCCACATGAGGCTAGATCCCACTTCGCGATGTCCCAGTCCTCTGACATACGACGAAACAGAGCACGTCCAAAACAAAACAAACCCCACCCTGCAGCGACATTAGAGAATTAAAACAGATATCTTTTGCAGCTAAATTCTTAATACTATCTGCCGAAAATATTATCATTAACAGTATTTAAGCTTGAAATAATCTTCAGCGCTTTTAAGTTAAGATATTAAGATTAAAAAAAAAAAAAAAAAAAAAATCAACCCTGGGAATGATTTTAAAAAACTAATCTAGGATAAACCTGGTAATTCCTACTGTAATAGTACTGTATAATGGTGATAGTATAAATAGTAGAAAAAGTAATAAACCAAGGGTATGATGTTAAACAGTCTACTTTAAGGTATAGTAGAATAAAAAAAAAAAAAAAAAAAAAAAACAATCCTACTTTAATTACTTCCACATTTTCACACTCACGTCTATAACTCTATAACTCTGATTAAAACATAAACATATAAAGTCCAGATAAAGAAAAGGATGTATAATTATAATACCAGTCTCTTTAAACATGGATCAGGAGAGCAGATCATAGGTCCTTCCCATGCCTTGATAGAATACGGCTCCTTATTAACTTTCAAAAAAGTGTCGGAAACAGCTTCTTTAGTTCCTTTTCAGCTTCTTCTTTGCTTAGGAAAATATAATAATGATCTTGAACTTCCACTTTCAGTTTGGCGGGATACAAGAGGCTGTATTTGATATTGGCTTTCCGGCTGACTTTTTAATGTCAATGTAGGATCTGCGTTTTGCAGCTGTTGATGGTGAGAAGTCGGGGAAAATACGAATAAGTTTATTTTCAAATATAATCTCTTGCTTGTGTCTGAGAAGTGCCATCACATCAAGCTTACATCGTAGTCTCTCGAAGCGGACAATTAAAGACCTAGGTTTAAAGGTGCTTGGTCTGTTTGTGCGATAAGCCGTGGCTATCTCAATGTCGAGTTTAAAGGCCTCTTCAATTATTTTAGACAGTAATTCTACTGCAAATTTCACTGGGCTTAAGCTTTCTCGTTTCTCAGGTATACCCTCAATCTTATATTATTTCTTCTGCACCCATCCTCCAGGGCTGCAAGTCTGTCTCCAAGTTTTTTTGCATTCGGAATTCGCAGCTGTGGCTTTTTCATCGGCGTTAGACGCCAGTTGTTCCGCTGTTTCAACTCGAGCCGTGAGTCCCTGCTTAACGTCTTCCAGCTGATCTGAACGTCATTAATCTGGTCAGCAAGCATTTTCAGTTTGGAATTAGTTTCTTCAATGTGTTCCACTAATTTCTCCAACATGCCTTTAAAGTTCACGTCAAAACGTTTAAATAGACGTGTTTCCTTATCTTTGTTATCCTTCTTGAGATCATTCTTGTTATCTTTCTTAAGCTCATTCATGGCCGTAACCATGGCAGTGGCCAGTGTAGCAATCATCTCTTTCAGTTCGGACAGTTCGCTTCGGCTTTCGTGCTCCGCGAGTGGAAATGCAGCTCCTTTCACAGCAGATGCTGCAGGCTCGTGATGAGTAGATGAGAGCACATCCTGCAGGGCCTTTTCTAGTCTCGAATGATCCTCAGAAATCGGCGATCCATCGCGACCTGTACCACTTGCACCTTCGCTCCCATTTTCACTCTCGACTGGAGACGATACAATGGAGCGGGGTCCCAGGAAATCTGCGCATTCGTCTGCCTGTTCCAGGTCAGTCTCCGTGAGGCCATACCTTGCACTCAGGCCGGAAGTCTGTCCAGACTTTGATGCAGCTTTAAGTTTCTTTTCCGGTTCTTTCTGACTTTTCTTCTTGTTACTCATGCTTGTATATTGTAGTGGAAGTTCCTTGGTCGGGATAAATACAGGATACCTCTAAATAATATGAAATACGCGGGGAAAATAAAGCCGCTGCTAGCAGAGCTCTGCTTCAGACATCCATCTCCTATAACGGACGAGACCAATCATTATTCTTTAAGGACAATTTTCCTCATTTTGTGCTTCATCATGGTTGAAAATGCTGATTTAGGTGCTTGTCTAAGAATTCTTTCAAGTCCTTACATGAGCGGCGATCTGGTTGACTGAAACTGCCAATTATGATTTTACATCATGGCCATGATCTTCTAACTTCCCTTTCACAAGGTGATCAGTTCCAAAACATGCCATGAAATGACTCCCCACAGTGTTACTATCTTATAACTTGGGAGTACAAGCATTCAAGTCAGTGGATAACTGTGTGTGCCATATAATCTTCCTTCATCCTGCACTCCTTAGCAGGCCACTGCTCTTCACACTTTAACCAAAAACAAAAATGTGTTTTTAGGTAGTGATACCCGAGTTGACTGGCTAGAGATCAGTCCCAGCCATCTTTATCCTCATCAAGTGAGGCAGGCATTTGGGTGACAGTAAGTGACCAATATTTTGCTAATTTTTGAAACAGATCCACTGTTTGGATGTGGTGGTCTACACCCAAAGAGTGTAGCATTGAGGGAAACATAAGTCTACAATTTCATTTTCTGCCAATCAAAATAATGCAGTTTATTTATTTAGGTACATTTTATTTAGTTGGCTTTTGTTTAGAATGAAAAAAACATTGTTCATTTTGTGTGTTGGATTTCAGTTCATTTTGAAAAGCTTTATTTGAATGGGTATACTGTACGTATGGTCAGTTTTGAGAAAGAATAGGGCTTAAAAAGCAATTGTCAGTGTGCACTGAAAAGCAAGCACATTGTGGAAGATGCAAAAAAACTGTTCAATTCAGGTCAGCTAATTTTTATATAGCCCTCTTTACTGAGTGCAGGAGCCGGGTGTTGGTAAAATTTCTTGGGTAAAATGTAAATGAAAACCTCACAAACAATCATTTAATGGAGAGGTGTTTATCCAAAGTATTTGAACAGCACAGTGTTATAATAATCAAAACTTAGTTTTTACACTTTAGCTGTATCAGCGCAAGCAACTAACCTCCTCCTCCTCACATAAGCCTATAAAGTTAACCAGCTACATGGTTTTATCATTTATAACAAATGAGATCTTGCACCTTACAACAAGAATTCAGTGATTTTGGGACTTTTATATTGACACCAGTAAATTACTTTATTCTGAGAAGCAAAAAGGCTTCTGTGTGTCTTTTTAAATAGCTCTATTTTAGATAGATCTTTATTGTCATTGTCACTTTTACAAAGGAACAATGAAATTGAAGAAAACTGCTGCAATGCTGTAATGAGTTGAACTGTCCCTGCGACTCCTGGGCCATGAAACATCTAACTTCTACATTTTATGTATAATGAGGTGTATGCGAGTGTGTCACTTTGAATTGACTGCATTGCAAAGACCTGTTCCTGGGGAAAAATAAAAAATCTGCTCAATTCCTTGTCCATTTTTAACTCTTTTAATCAATGCATTGATAGCACAAGTTTGATCCCGATACATTTCTCTCACTGACTTGCATGCCAACATTTATCTTAGTTTCTCCAACAAAGACCATGACTTAATGGAGAGTGCCCATCACCATTGTGCTCCAATAATAAGTGGTTTCTCATAGTTGCAGATGTTTTGAGGGTTACTGTTGCCAACTTGAATGTTGATGACATTTTTCTATTGGACCTTAAGAATAATGGGATTAATCATGTACATCTTGCCTGAAGAAGGGGCCTGAGTTGCCTCGAAAGCTTACACATTGTAATCTTTTTAGTTAGCCAATAAAAGGTGTAATTTTGCTTCATTTCGCACTACACTCACAATGGCAAACACGGTACAACACCCTAGTACTATTAACATAGGTAACATAATATAGCACTGACAGTTGCTTCAGGCATGGATAAGTCACCCATCGTATGAGCTAGCATCCCATTACCAGCTACAGGTGCACCTATAAAAACACAATGCTTGCAGTGTCACAAACAAGACCACAATGGACTTGCTGTAGAGTCTCATGGATGTGATCCAGGATCTGGAATGTCATTTGCAGCAGCAGTGCAGGGGAAAGTCAGCTGAGAACTTCCTACTTCTGCTTCTCCATCTACAAACACCAATGAAGCTTCTGGATCACAAAAGTGGGAACAAATGTGGCAGACCTAGTTGTCACTGACCCTAGGTGAGCAGGGCCAGTAGTAAAACAGATCTCAGACCCATTACAGGGCAGCCATGGAGGAAGAGTCTCAAAGCTGGACCGGAAACATGAATAGCATCATCAGCTCAGTGAAGGAAACAGTCAAGAAACCAGTACATCTGCAGTTCCAAACAATGTTTGCTTTCTCAATTACAATTGAAAGATAACCGGACAGAAGTCCAGGGTTTAACATTTATGCTGCACTGCCTCACAGTTCTTTTAACCAAATATAACTTTTAATGTTAAAGCTATAATACGCACTTACCCTATCAAAGAACACAAATATTTGTATATGACTTTACATAAACCATTTTCAGCATTGTTAACATTCCCATTTATTTGTGATATCTAGTGAACAATTTTCACTTTCAATCTCTAAAGTAGGCTTTAATACTCTACATAAAGCACCCCTGTGACGGTACAAAACACTCCTTCAGAGCAGGTACCTGGGAGAGATTCCTGGCATGCTCATTGCGTTTTGTTTGAATGCTTGCTCCATTTAAGCATCGATGTTCTACTATATCCAGAAGATGTCAGGTTAACGGTCAACTCTGAACTGGTATAATATGAGCAAGCGTTCTGTGATGAATGTATATCCTCACTAAAGTGGCTTCCTAAATTAAGCTTAGTGCTGGCATGCACTTAAATGTGCAAGTGGGTTCAAAGAATGAATGAGTAGCACTTTTGTGTTCATCAATTTTCAATCCATTGAATATTTCTCTTTAGTTTTGATCAATCTCTCTTCAGCCATGTTACATAAATGCAAGGCAACATTAAATAAGTATCAATAAAAAAAAATACATTCAGCTATCTCGGTGACTAATAAGCTTTACCTGTGTTATTGTAATCAACAAAATGGGCAATAATGGGGCAATTACAAATGAAAAGCACACTACTACATGCCCTATACTACATTTGTAAAAGAACTGGTATTTAACAGACTGGATACAAAGAACCATCAACGATGTAAATTTCCTGAATAAACTACTTACGTTTCTCCATCCAAGCCATCTTCTCTCTCTGTGATTGTAACCGTTTGGTTAAAAACTGCATCTTGGAAAACATTGCCCTGAAAAATAAAGACCGAAGACGTTCAAGTGAAAACTGAACTTTTATTCAGTAAACCAGAACTTCAAACAATTCAAATTGTGGGTTATTATTGTGATATAAAAAAAGCAAGGAAAAAACTAAACACCTCAGTTACACTGTCAAGTGCACAGAGAACAGTGAAATTTGTATGTCCAACCAACATGTGACACTGTCTAGCACCATGATCAGGAAATATTTAGGGCTCATTTACATGTACATTCTTTTTGGAGCTGCATAATTTCCACAACAAAGACATATGAAAATACACTGGTGCACTTGCTCTGCAGGAAACCGCACAGCATAAGACGTTCAAACCTTGCTGCTCATAAGGCTGAGCATATGCATTGGTGGAGGAATAAACTCAAACGTACAGGGGGCGACCAGGAGCCTGGTTGCCAAATATGCCTGCAAAAAGTCTGCCTTTTTTTCGTAAATTCAAAAAGTAACCAAAAAAAAAAAAAAAAAACCTGCTGTTTTGACTTTTTAAATTTAAACATTTACTGGAGGAAAAAAAAGCTTGTAAATTATACTATTGATAGCTTACTGTGAACATCAGTTGCAAGACATAAGTAAAATTAACTATATTAAGGACACTGAACATCTTCTTTAAATGGTTAATTTTTCAAGTAATTAAAATGGAAAATCTTACATTTGACGTTTTTTTCATTGTGATTAAATTGCTTTTAAAAAGGACAAACTGGATTGGCATTTACAAGAAGCACGAGAGTGCACAGCAGGATGTACCAGTGAACACTAGTGGGGTAAACCAGTTGGTGCCAGTAGCGTGCATAGCACCTGAAGGTTGATTAGCAGTGTTATGAAGAGAACTGAAAATACTTCAAATGAGGATTAAAACTGCAGTCAAATAGCTGTTTTCTGCCATCAAATTAGGACCTACTGGTTAGACTATTAGATATACAGTATTTACAAATATTGTGATTTACCCACCCATTACCAATTATGCCTGGGGAAAATACAGATTTTCTGATTATCTTTTGTTTAATCCATTCGATTTTGAAGTCTCAAGATTGAGCTAGTGGATCTCTATCCTGCTGTATTACTTACTATATGTTGGTTTTTGTTATCTTCGTTTTTGGCATCTAATTCAGTAGAAGTCGCTAATGTGCCTGTTAAGGCTTTCTATGGAAAAAGCACTTTAATACTTCACATAAAATCAGCGCCTTTTAACTTAAATCAGACATGTGGACCAACGGATTCAATCAGTGTGTCAGCAAAGAACAACTGGATAAAAACAAAGCCATATGCAAGTTTTACAACTCAGAAGTATTGTTACATAAATTTGAGAAATCACTTATCCTGACATCACCCAGAAATGTTTGAATGTCGACTGGGATAACAAGTAGAGCCTAAACAATCAACACTGGAGATGGCTTTTAGATCCAAGCCTCCATTTTATTCACCTTGTGCCCAAAAAAAAAAATTATATACATACAGTGCATCCAGAAAGTATTCACAGCACATCACTTTTTCCACATTTTGTTATGTTACAGCCTTATTCCAAAATGAATTAAATTCATTGTTTTCCTCTGTTTTCCTATATATATCACACACACACACACACACTAGCAGGAGTACCGGCCGTTGCCCAGGATACTATAACTGGTGAATTTCCCAAACAAAAGAAATCGAACACAGAAATAGAACAAACAGTTTTCTGATTCGCATTTTTTTTGCAAGTTCGTCCACTTTGGATTGTGTCTGCTGTGGCATTTGAGACGCCCTTGAAATAGACTTTTCTCTGGCATCTGAAGTGGACCGTGGAATTGTACGTCTTTTTTTTTGGTGGCATGGGTATATTCACGTAAAGCAGGAGAATTATAATGTGTTACATTGTATTACATATGGAATACACACCACAGAGAGATGAATTTACTTTATTTACACTACGTCGGAAAGCGAACAAATCAGACATATATAGATAGACGCCGCATTCACTGTGTTGCTGAGTCGACACGATACGTCAGTGCGTCCGCCCTATTGCAAGTGGTAAAAGTGCCATTTATCATTTAAACTAATACACGTAGACGTGGAAACTGGGTTTTCTGATGAAAAAACAATGTTTAAAACAGTACCGTTTACATACAACAGATTTTGGCGAATCGTTTAAATGTAATTTATATCCATTTATACACTAATAAAGGCAATTAAATAATACTACTACTACTAATTAAATAATTCCTCCCATATAAGTAACATTTCGCGGACTATTAATGCCCGAGTCACCTCACGTATAGATTACTGTAATGCTATTCTATCTGGCATCTCATAAAAACCTATCCATCGCTTACAACTTCTTCAAAATTCTGCTGCCAGGATAATAACCTGCTGTTCTACATCCACTGACCGATTCTCTCTCAGCTTCACTGGCTCCCTGTTAACTACAAAATACAATACAAAATACCTCTCTTAACATTTAAAGCTCTCCACAACCTCACTGATCTCCTACAGACTGACACCCCTCTCGCTCACTCTACTTTCTGTACCACATGTCAGACTCTGTTCTATGGGAGCTCGAGCGTCTCTCATAGTGCTCCTGAACTCGGGATTCTCTTCCGGCTCATATACAGTACGTCAGCTCGATTCAATAACACATTTTAAAACTGCCCTCAAAACTTTTCAAACTGGCATACCAATTGTGAATTTTGCACTGTTACTGGCAGTTATCTTTGTTTGTTTGCTAATTATTGATGTTTGATTTATCATTCCCTTGTTTTAATTTCACTAATGTTTAATTTTATTGTAAGGTGACCTTGAGTGCCAAGATTATAAAATGGGATTTTCTAATGGAGAAATATAACAAAAAGAATTGTTCAGCCTCACCTATGAAATGTAATCTCCCGGGATCTGGTTTGGAGCGTACAGCGGTTTGTACAATCCCAAGCAGCATATACGCGAGGCATCTTTATCCATTACTTCACTCCACAGCAGTGCCACTCGCAATGTGGTGGTGACGCTGACGTACGATGGTGCTGGTGATGTGGCGTTTAGTAATTCTATGTCTATGGTCGGCCTTCTCACACTTTGACACTTCCGCCATCTCTCTGCAATTTAAAGAAACATAGCGACTGGGAGCCCGATTGAATCAGGCTACAAATTCTACGTTTGTGAAATCCACACTTTCCCTGCAAAGATTTTTTTTAAGTCCTTGAAATGATTTGTTATCATGGCACTGATTTGTGACACTGATTTGCGCTTAAAATAGACCTTTTTGGCAGATGTAATAAAGAGCTTCCTGTTTAAACGGGGCTGCGAGACGTGAACTCAGCTCTTCGGCGCACCTTATTAGATTTTTTCTGGCAAACAAATTTTCAAAACAAACCGTATTTTACGACTCTAATCAGAGTTGGAGTAATAATTATGTTGGCATGGTCATTTTAGATCCGAGATCGGCTAAACTTAAAACAATGACCGTTGTTAATACCCAGCCGTCATTACTCAGTTTGCCCATATTTGTCAGAAGGACGGATGCCAAAACCGAACTGCCCAAAGATAGATTTCGACGTACCAAGCAAATGGCGATACGCTCTCAATTACTTACGGTTCCGGAGCTGTCGAAGGGTTTAAGTCGGTCAATGATGTTACTCCTGGAAAGTACGCCCCACCAAACCAATGTTCCAAAAACCAACCGAACTTACTGTTATCTGCTCAAACCAACACCGACTTACTATACTTGGCTGTCCAGCAGTTTTATCTGTAAACATATGTGGCTAGATTTTGGAACTGCAGTATGCAATACAAACCAGAAATCAAATGACTTACTGTACCTAGGCTTTATGAGGTACTAAAGCAAAGCATCGCCACATCTCTCAGTAATTCCCTGAATGTCCAGCTGTTCAACGTGACTATCACATGTTCACTACATTAGAAATGAGGGCACCTGTGGCAGATGTTAGTCACACCGGGAGCAATCTTGCTTCCTATATGGAAAGCTGCTGAGATGTTGCTTTAAAAACCTCCCTAGCAACTCCAATACGCTGTTCCTTTGCGGGACCACTTTAATCAAGCTTGTGTGTTAGCATTTCCAATAAACATTGCTTTTGTTTTAACATTGGTCTAGCTGTATTGCTACAATGAAAAAAGTTTGCAAGATGCATTACCTGGCTGAACAAGCAGGCAATTGTTGGAATTTTCATAGCAGCCTTCGATACAAATCGACATGAAGTAGCTCCATAAGCTGTACCGCACGGATCATATTAGAAGAGTTATCAGTCATGATGGCTGGTTGTCTTTTATGCTCAATTCATGCAACACCACTATGAACAAACAAGCACTAGATCTTCATTTAAAACACTTCTTTATGTCTGATATGGAACTGTGAGGACACATCTGAGATGGATTAATGCAACTGCTACATGTGAGCAACTGGATATATGTGTAACTCAATTACAGAAAGACACGAGTCTTTCTGCTGTATCTTTAATTTCAAGTACCGTATTTACTCGTGTACCATGTGCCCTTGTGTAAGATACGCACCCTAATTTTTACAAAGAAAATCACGGAAAAAAATTTGTCCCGTGTACGACGCAAGTTGTGATTGTATAGGAAGAGTTTTGGGCACATTTTCCGCAAAATGCCCTTTTGTTTTTGTTGCATGACAAAAGAGCAAGTGAGCAAGAGAGAGAGAGCACGAGCGAACGAGCAAGAGAGGGCAAGCAAGAGAGAGCGAGCAGAAGAAGTAAACATTACAAGAAAAAATTTCCTTGTGTATGATGCGCACCTGATTTTCTAATGCTAATTTTCGGGAAAAATGTGTGCGTGGTACACGGGTAAATACGGTAATTCAAGATTAGTTTAAATGTCCAACAGGGTAATAAATGTGGCTAATGTGTCACTGAATTACATTTATCATTTAAGAAGCAATATATTTTATAAAATAGATGTTACTGCATTGTAGTAAAACAAGGAGTGATAAATATTTGCTAAATTAAGGTGCAGTGATATTAAAGTTTAAAAAAAAAAAATAAACAAAAACACACACACACAAGAAAAACTGTTCCACGGCTTGCACATACTGATCTTAAATGTTCAATACTAATCAAGTATTGATTCTTAAATGTCATTTCATGTTTATGCATGTTATGAGGTCACTATGTAGACACACTTCAAATAAAAATTGTTACTGAAATTTGTCACATTATTGTTCTTTATATATAGTTAAGCATTCTCACACACCTTCCGGTGCAGCCTGGACACATCATCATTGATATTACCCGTGGTTATTGGGTGTTTCAGATCTTTCAAACATCAAACCCCAGCTTCTGTCCAGGTATCGTGAATGCTCAACTAATCCCGCCTCTTAATTCAAAGTCATCATGAAACTTTCTCAGCAGTTTCCATGATGTTCTTAATGGCCTTCCTGTTGTGTCAGGCCTGTAATCCCAAGGATCTTGGGGGCCAGGCATAGAGACTGGCCTACAAAACCTCTACAGCACACTTTAGTGCCTTTTTTTTTTTTTTTTTTAAATACATCAGTGCATGCTAATTAAAGAAAGATAAAAATCAATATTGTTATTTTAGTAGGTAGCTAGTTAAATACTAGTAGTCTAGGTGTTCCTTTGTAGAAAATCCAAGTATTATGTTAGTTAGATGAATAAGTAACATTTTATATAGTGATTTTGTTTTCCGGTCTCTCTCAGAAATTTTAATTTTAGTAAGATGATGTTTCTTACAGAATTCTCTCAGCCAAGGTTGTGTATAACATCACAATGGTGATCAGTAGGCTATTTCTGTCTTCTTATTCTATATTTGCACTAGTGAGAGCTAAAGTGTGTCCAAGTGCTCTATAAAGAACTGGCAACCTGTCCAGGGGCCTCATGCATAACGCCGTGCATAGAATTCGCACTATAACATGACGCAAGCACAAAAGCCGAAATGTGCTTACGCACAGAAAAATCCAGATGCATAAATCTGTGCGTTCGCCAACTTCCACATTCTTCTGCTACATAAATCCTGGTCAGCGTGAAAAGTAACGCTCGTACACGCGCCTGCTGTCCCGCCCCAACTCCTCCCAGAATTACGCCTCTTTGAATATGCAAATCAATATAAATTGCCCTTAAGCTCAGCGTTCTGTGAAAAGACAATGGCAAAAGTAAAAAAAAATAGAAGAATTTCAGCAAATACCAAATGGAGGCAAAGAAAAACGTACTATTTGTTGGTTTAAACAGTTATATAAGCAACAAAAGGAAGCTGATCAAGTGACAGAGTGTCGGAGAAACTCGAAAGCTCAAGTTCACAAAGCCGCACAGTGCCCGAAACAAAAAAGTTCTCACATATCAAAGTTGGCGTGAAAAAACGACTCATAGCCCACCGTCTGAGTGTCATATGAAAGCTTATTAGGGTACATTGAGGGGAGAAAAAAAAAAAAAAAAAAGGTAGTGTGAAAAAAAGCATGAAATGTCAACTTTAATCTAGAAATTTACACTTTAATCACTTGGTTTATAATGTTCTACTTTAATGACGAAATAAGCTATCTTAAAATCATTTACTAGTTTCTCAAATCCCATTGTAACTAAAGTTGCATGTTAAATGCTTTGTTTTGTATTTGATCTTCTATGTACTCTATGTGCCTGAATCACTACGTGCTCTTCCTCCGACAGGACACAGAATCCATTGCATTCGTAGTATTACAGCTCTCTGAATAATGAAAATGATATCACGTATACTTCTCAGTATTTTAATGAGTTAAAGCATGTTATTAAACATGGGAACACGGTGGCGCAGTGATTGTTCATGTCTTACGCAAGATGCTTGCTGAGCCATGCGCGACCTTCGATGAAATGCTTTATTACAGAAGTACTGTCTTTTTCAAACATACTAACCCCCAATTCCTGTCCTTACTTTTCTTTCTCCAAATACCCAATCGCCACACAATCAGCTCTACAATAGACGTTAAGCCATATGTAAGCTTAGAACGCTGATTCTTCAAAACTTTTAAGGAACATCGAAATATCGTCGTAATGTTTAATTATTCTATCCATCTTTCCTTCCATTGTTGCGCCAGCCACTGCATGAATACAGCGCGTGGTAGGAACAAACCGTGAACAAAGCTCAAGTTTCTTGCTAGCGCTGCGGCACCGTGTAGTTAAAGTTTTATCTGTATAATAAATATATTTTGCTGCATTTCATCTTAAAAATGATATCGTCATCATATTTAAATACGCGCTTTATAAAGTGGCTCAGGTTGTGCAATATTATAACTGTATCATAAGTACAATTACCTCACGGTAACTTGCAACTACAAACAGTTCTACAAGGAGCACTTGATGGCCTGATTGAGTACGTGTATAGTTCTTGGGATGAAACTGTGAACCGCGAGGTCCAAACAGGAAAGGCTCTGAAGCGTTGGTCGGATGAGAGCAGTTCAAATAGCGAATGGCTGAGGCAGCATGTGCTTGATGCTGTATACCAATAATTCTCTTTCCGATTGCTGTAGATCTGTGATTCACACTTGGAGTATTTATATCACTGTATCCAAGTGGTACAGTGAGAGTAATATGGAAAAAGATGATCCGCTGTGGCAACCCATAATGGGAGCAGCTGACAGAAGAAGGTGCAGTAAGAGTAACAACGCTAAAGCAGTTATGGTATTTAGAATAGTTTGACCATTCTGTGGACCATTATATTGTTACAGGTTAATTACAATCAGATGCATTAAACTAAAACAATATGCGGTTAATTTCAGTGTATTTATAAAGCCATGTCAGGGATGTGGATGTAAAAAAGAAAGGGAAACCACACAGGAACAGTAGCACTGCTTTGATGCTGGGTGCTGCCAGTCTGCAAAACCAAGCAGAGAACTTGCGCACGACAAGGTATGAGCTACCATGGAAATGTGCGTGGCTTTACGGCAAGTTTAGGTTTTATACATCGCAATTTGAATGTGGAAACGTTCTTATGCAACATTTCTGTGCATACGCACCATTTATACATGAGGCCCCAGGTCTGTTTCCTAATTTTTTGCTTGGTGTTGCCGAATTCAGAGCACTATGAAAAACCCTTTACTTTGTGCAATTCACCAGAACGAGTTTTTAACAGGCATAGTGAAAAATTTAGAACATGTGCACAAAGTGGTTACCAAAGACAGAAGGGAGCCACAGCACATAACTTGTGTTTAAAGTTTACTTCATAATTAATGCAGTCAATGTACAGGTATGAGAGAGAGGAGGGTTGGGAGCATGCGCCGATAGTGTTTATACAACTCCCTACTTATTAAAACATATTTAAAAGTCAAATTTACTTTGTCGGCAGAACTCTTAGAAATTCCACAGCAACTCCAAAAAAAAGTAAGAACAGACTTTAAAAATCAAAACTTTCTGCTTATTAGTTCACAGAATTTTTTCTGTGATCCTGTGGTGCACTTTAGTAATGCTCCAATCAAATTGGCCGAACTGGTCAATTGGACTAGTGGTGATCAGTAAATTCGCCTATCACAAAAAAAATAATTTTTTTTGCATCTGCTTTACAGTAATCTGCTTTAGAGTAATTCAGTTGTTCCCTTTTACATGAAGTAGTTTGGTTACTGCACAAGTCTTTCTTTGCTGTGAACTTCCTATAAACAGAGCAGCAAGGCAGACTTTTACCAGAGTGAGAGAGAAGTCTGGAATATTAGACTTTACCTATCTTACTAAACCACAGTTAATATATGCACAGCAGACGCACCGAGGAGCATGCGCACTGCGGTCTTGGCGCCCGCCCCAGAGTCCAGAGTCAAACGCAGCGGCTTCCCAGAGTCAGTAGGTGGCGCCCAAACAACACAACCTGTACAGTCAAACGCAGCAGCTTTCCAAAACGCGGCAGATTCCCCAGTCAGTAGGTGGCGCCCAAACACCACCTGTAAACTAGATTTGCTCTAAACCACTGTGCCAGTAATGTAGATCACATAACGGTCATTCAGTTTGGCGCCCGCCCCAGAGTTCAACGCAGCCAGCGGCTTCCCAGACTCAGTGGCTGGCACACGAACACCACAACCTGTAAACTAAACTTTCTGTGCTCCACTCTGCCAGCAGTCGGGGTCAGCAAAGGCAACGGAATCACGTCTCCACAAAACAAAATCGCTTTAGTACAGATATGCTTATGTAATTAAATGACATTTCCCCAGACGCATCCACCTTCCATGATATGTCATCCATCCAGATATCGGACGGAACACACACTGATTGCCATTCTTGGATTTCCGATTCGCTAGCGAATTGCGGGCTTACTTGTATCAAAGAAAGTGGAGTAATAAACTGAAGAAGGGATCAAAGGAGTCATCCTGTGCAAATAACACAAATGGCAAGAAACCCTACTTTTAATGAATTCAGACCTTTTAATTTTGTTCTTTAATTAAAACAGACACCTCTTGTCCGAATTTAGATGCTGAGCGAGCTCATGTTTAATACACCAGCATAAATTTTCAATTAGAAAAAGAACTTGCTGATTAACTATAGTTTTTTTTCTTGCAAAACGTAAAATTTATCCCTGTATCCTCCTTATAAAACAAACTTATGAACATCTGGTAGATTTGTATGCAGTTTATTGTTTGTGTGCATCATACAGAATAAGCTTTGAAAAGAAACATACTGCATAATTAAAATAGTAATCCATATTTATAATTACATCTCAAGAATTAGGAATGTCTAGCTGGTATACTGTGGGGGAACAAAAGACGTGTATAATTCTAAACTATGAGTTGAGGTATAGAAGTATTTAACTGCTAATATCAATTAATTAAATGACTGTGACATTTAAGTGCTCATGAAAAGCAAGCAAATATAGTTGGGGAATACATATTATACACTAAAAACAAATTCAGTGGCCAAGGACAACTACTCAGTCCTTCAGTATTTGTTCTGTTATGGCATACATCCATCCATCCATTTTCCAACCCGCTGAAATCCGAACACAGGGTCACGGGCGTCTGCTGGAGCCAATCCCAGCCACACACAGGGCACAAGGCAGGAACCAATCCCGGGCAGGGTGCCAACCCACCGCAGGACATACACAAACACACCAAGCACACACTAGGGCCAATTTAGAATCGCCAATCCACCTAACCTGCATGTCTTGGACTGTGGGAGGAAACCCATGCAGACACGGGGAGAACATACAAACTCCACGCAGGGAGGACCAGGGAAGCGAACCCTGGTCCCCAGATCTCCCAACTGCGAGGCAGCAGCACTACCCACTGCGCCACCGTGCCACCCTATGGCATACATTGAACCCAAATTTGTAACAGAGCAGCAAAAGAGATTTTGTATATATTGTTTTAAAATGGTTCAATCTACCGGAGAATGACATGTTAAATTGAACCACTGAGAACTGTAAGAATATCAAAAAATGTCCAAAGGTTGAGACATGTTGTAGACATTCACAATGATGTCAGTCCGTAGTATTAAACACTTCGAACTGGTCAGTTCACCAGATTATTCATCTAGATTTATTCTGTCACAGGGCGAAATTGAGCATATATTTAAGAATAACTGAGCTACTGTTTTACTTGGTTTATTGAATTGTTAAATGAAGAGGAGTTGACCTGCTTGCAAACTCAAACACAATATAAAAAAACCCAATGTATAACTGAGGAACGCATTTAAAAAAAAAAAAAAGTTATTTTTGTTTAACAGTGTTGTTTAAAACAAAGTAAATAAATTACATTGATTAATTGCTTTGACTACTTTATTATCCGTTCCCCTGAATCAAGTAATTGTGATCATTCATATTATCCTTTCAAAAATCATATCCTTGCACCACACCCCAAAAATTGATTTCTCTCATCTTAAGTAATATTGATTAATTGTTGAAGAATCGTTCACCATATGAAACCAAAATAGTTTTTAAATTGTTGAGAAAACAGAGCTTTATTAAAGGCATCATTAAGATTTGGCAAGAGGTTTGCCAATACATTTTATCTACTTACAGAAAGATCCTTGTAGTTGAGATTAATAACAAGGCCAAAAGGACGGCCCCCCATTGGCTCAGCTGGAATAAAGGAATATTCAAAGGTTGCTTGTCGTTGAGGCTGCACCAAGGTATTTAGCTGAAGGGCGGTGAAGTTCTGTATATAGAACTGATAATCCTGGGGATATCGAAAGGAAGCATCCAAAGATTCAACCACAAAGTCTTCATTTCCTTTGTTAGTAAAGCCAACAAGGAATTTGACAATATTGTTGGCTGGGAAATCTATATAAAAAAAAAAAAAAAAAAACACACTTTCATTATATAACTGAACACAGTTTATATAAAAAAATCTTAATTTTGGTGCCTGCATTAATTCAATTACAGAGGAAAATACCCTGGTAACAGTTTACAGTCAGAATCAGCTGCAGGAAGGGAAGCATGCAAAGTTGCATATCTCATCTAGCAAAACCCTTTAAAGTTCAGCAACATACGTATATTGATTCACTACACATTTTCTATCTTCTAGAACATTCACAGAGCATGTTAGGGACTGACAGAGATGTCAATGAATTCTTTAACATCCAGGAATCTTTAACCTTCTTCACCTTAGTTCGAAGTGTCACTTGGGCAACTGTATAAACGTGTCTCGCATAAGCGTTAGACCCAAGGATTTCTCAGGTTGTAAAAGTGGTATTAGTCCAGAGCGTTACTTGGGCAACAGTATAGGCGAGTCTTACATTATAGTGCCTCAAATATTTTTCAGCAGCCAACATTTTGTATACTCTTGACAGTGATATAAGCAATGTTGTTGAGGATCCCCTCATCAGCAGTAATGAATCTGCCTTGTAGCAGTAAAACAGACAGTGAAACCGAAAAGGGATTCTGATGAAAACAAATGTGACTCTCACGTTTGGGTTTCTGTTGACCCCACTTCAAAAACCAGCACCACCTCACTTTGATTTTGTGGGGGAGCCAGGAATAAAAGCTAACATTGACAGCCAAGATCCACTTACTTACTTGAAGTTATTCCTTGATGACCATACACCTAAGCAGTTTTCCCATTCAAAAATATACCACACAAGACTTTTTTTTTTTAAACAGTATATACAGTATTCGCATGGATAATATTAATTTCATATCATTTGTATCATACTTTTCACATTTCTGACTTTGTATTTCTAGTGTTTTGCATGTTTTACAGTAGAAAGATTAGATTTAAGTCATTTTTCCAGCCAAAAATCCAACAATTTTTATGATTTTTTGAGAGAGAGAAAAAAAAAAAAAGTATAACGCTAAGGAAGTTAAGACTCCAATATTGTTCTTTCAAGTTCAAGAGTAAGGTGTATTTAAAAGGAGTTTGAGTATACTTATGCAACTCTGGACACAAGAAATGACAATACACAATAAGGTACCTGTTTAAATACTCAAGTACAGATGGACCTCCACACATGAGAGTTCTGAATTTGCAAATTAAACCAATTGCAGACCAAAGATAATCAAAGTTCCAAAAAGCAAAAGAATTTGCTGCACACTGAGCACTACACTGAAACCACGTGAATGAAGTGATGTGTAGACATATCCTGAGGGACACTGGATCAGGGGGAGTACCAGCAGGGAAAGACAGGGTTGAAGGGACCTGCTGGGCCTCCACTCACACCCCCTTATGGCTTAGTAATCATCCTGTCATTGTTTCACCTACATAAACCTTTTGACCGACAGTCAAGTTTAATAGACGTCTTGATGATCCAATAGAGGCAGCAAGCAATTACAGCAGGGCCGATCTAAAAAACTCACTAAACCATCCAAATCAGTAATGGGTGGTGTGTACAAAGGGAAGGGACTTAAATCAGTGCAAGATAAAAGGCTAATGGCCAGCTTATACATGACATGCTGAACATGTGTCTCTAGAATTTTGTAACTACACAGACCTGTGCTTGTCAACTGCACATACGCTACACAAGAAAACATGCAGTCATCGGAGAACAGTTGTAACAGGTGTCACTATCAGCACCTACACAATACAACATTCAAAGCACACAGCAATAGTAAATATGACAGACTCATGGTAAGAAATCGCAGAGACAGTGAGCAAAGACTAAAGTTTGTGTAGGCAATAAAGGAAATATCTGCAAGATCATCATGTTAAGGCAAAGGGGAAAAAAAAAAGAAAAAAAAAAAAAAGGGATAAATGCCAGAGTTCTCTGCAACGGCACAGTATTGTGCGCCAAATGCCTGAACTATAAACAGACCAGAGTATGCATCCTCTGTGCACAACTGTCTGCACCAGAGTATAAATGGGCCAGGGAGTATAAAGCACTCTCTCTTGACAAAAAAATACAAATCTCTTTTGAAAAGTGGCATGCTGCTTGCCAAAGTGGGCTAGAGGTTCAGCAAGAACAAATTCAGCAACAACACAGAGAAACTGGCAGTGTTAGAGTTGCTACTGCTAATACAGTATAAGTAATCAAGAGAGAATTTAAAGATTACGGGATGATATGCATAGGTTATATATAACTACTACACTGTTTTATAAGGGGCTTGGGTATAAGTATTGGTCCTGGAATCAATCCCATATGGATACCAAAGGACAACTGCACAATCAAAGGAAACTCTACATGACAGTAAACAGAGCTACAACTGTTAAAAAGGATCTAATAAGACAAGTCTGTGGAGTTGGTACACAAAACCTTGGACTCAAAATTCCTCAATTTATGGCACCACTGACTAGTTGTAATTTAAGCCAATATACAGTCAAAAGTCGAGTTATCCAGAAATTGTTTTCAATACAAAACTGATTATTTTTTTATCAAGATATCATTACATTGATTAAAAAAATATAACCAAGGTATTACTTGTGTGTATAATGGCTATTTCTGCTTGAAATTTGTTGAAGGATGACTGAAGATAGGACAATGTCATGAATGGGGGTGGGGAAGAGAAAAAAAAAAAAAAAGATCAAGTTGACTACTGGCATTTATAGATACATTCCGGCTCTCATCTTGGTTATCTATTCCACTCCACTGACTGCCAGTCACCAATCGCAGCTCTGCAGTCCCCCACATGCTTTATACCTCAGTTCAGTAAACTGCAGCATACACAGTATGATTTTTAGAAATCATAGTCAAGTGACTACAACAGTTCAATACAGTTGCCATAGTATATGTGCTCAAATTGTACAAACATGTTCAGTCTACACCACAAAATGGGTTCTCACACTATACATGTACATGGCCCGGGCAGACAGTTTTAACCATTAAAAACACAAAGGTCTTCTCAAAATGTCAAAGAGTTGCATTCAGAACTCTTGCTATATTGTGCTCTGAAACTACAAAGAAAAGAAAAAGGCATAACTGGATATACAAATGGTTGAGGCATGAACGATACAGTCCATCTACATGACAGACAGGATTAGAAATGCATAGTAATTATGAAGAATTATGAAGCTGGAAATTGGAGGTGTGATGATAAATGTTGTTAGTGCATATGCCCCGCAAGTTGGGTGTGCAATGGATGAGAAATAAAGATTTTTTGGAGTGAGTTGGATGAAGTGATGTACAGTGTACCCAAGGGACAGAAAGTGGTGAATGGAGCGGATTTCAATGGACATGTTGGTGAAGGGAACAGAGGAGATGAGGAGGTGATGGGTAGGTATGGTGTCAAGGAGAGGAATGAAGGTGGTCAGAGGATAGTGAATTTTGCCAAAAGGATGGACATGGCTGTGGTGAATACGAATTTTAAGAAGAGGGAGGGACATAGGGTGACGTACAAGAGTGGAGGAAGATGCACACAGGTAGATTACATCCTGTGCAGAAGAGTCTATATGAAAGAGATTGAAGACTGCAAAGCAGTGGAAGGGGAAAGTGTAGTTATGCAGCATAGGATGGTGGTCTGTAGTATGACGCTGGAGATCAAAAGGAGGAAGAGAGTGAGGGCAGAGGGTGTACTGGTGCCGATACTTAAGAATAAGGGGGATGTGCAGGACTGTAGTAACTACAGGGGGATAAAATTGATGAGCCACAGCATGAAGTATTGGGAAAGAGTAGTGTAAGCTTGGTTAAGAAGTGAGGTGAGGATTAGTGAGCAGCAGTATGGTTTCATGCCAAGAAAGAGCACCACAGATGCGATGTTTGCTCTGATGGCGTTGAAGGAGAAGTATAAAGACCAGGAGTTGCATTGCGTCTTTGTGGACCTGGAGAAAGCATATGAGAGGATGCCTCGAGAGGAGTTGTGGTATTGTATGAAGAAGCCGGGAGTGGATGAGAAGTATGTAAGAGCTATACAGGATATGTACGAGGGAAGTGTGACAGTGGTGAGATCTGCGTTAGGAGTGACGGATGCATTCAAGGTGGAGGTGAGATTACATCAGGGATCGGCTCCGAGCCCTTTCTCATTTGCAATGGTGATGGATAGGTTGACAGACGAGATAAGACATAAGTCCCAATGGACTAGGATGTTTTCTGATGACATTGTGATCTGTAGTGACAGTAGGGAGAAGGTTGAGGAGACCCTGGAGAGGTGGAGATATGCTCTACAGAGGAGAGGAATGAAGGTCAGTAGGAACAAGACAGAATACATGTGTGTAAATGAGAGGAAGGTCAGTGGAATGGTGAGGATACAAGAAGTAGAATTGACGAAGGTGGAGGAGTTTAAATACTTGGGATCAACAGTACAAAGTAACGGGGATTGTGGAAGAGAGGTGAAAAAGACAGTGCAGGCAGGGTGGAATGGATGGAAAAAAGTGTCGAGAGTGATTTGTGACAGACGGATTTCAGCAAGAGTGAAAGAGAAGGTCTACAAGACGGTAGTGAGACCAGCTATGTTATGGGCTGGAGATGGTGGCACTGACCAGAAAGCAGGAGACAGAGCTGGAGGTGGCAGAGTTAAAGATGCTAAGATTTGCATTGGGTGTGACGAGGATGGACAGGATTAGAAATAAGTACATTACAGGCTCAGCTGAGGTTGGAAGACAAAGTCAGAAGTGAGACTGCGTTGGTTTGGACATGTGCAGAGGAGAGATGCCGAGTATATTGGGAGAAGGATGCCAAGAATAGAGCTGCCAGGGAAGAGAAAAAGAGAAAGGCCTAAGAGGTGGTTTATGGAATTGGTGAGAGAGGACATGCAGGTGATGGGTTTAACAGAACAAGATGCAGTGGACAAAAAGATATGGAAGAAGATGATCATCTGTGGCAACCCCTAAGGGGAGCTGCTGAAAGAAGAAGTAGTTCTACTTTCAATACAATCATCCCAGAGCTCCTAGACAAGAAACTTTCCCAGTTCACCTACCTAGTTCAATCTGCCACTGGATCACAGACTTTCTTACAGATTAGTACATGCAGTTGTGTTCATATATATGACCCATTAACCCTTAGTACTGGTGCACTGCAGGGATATATCCTTCCCCCACTTCTCACTTTATCCAAATATCTGTACCTCTGGCGATTAATTTGTCAAATTTCTTTAATCTGCAGATGACATAACACTAATAGTGCTCATATCAAATAATGATGAGTCCATATACTGTACAGACATTGAGGTGCAGCCATAATAACTTGGACCTTAACATTCAAAAACCTCACGAGATGATCATAGATTTCAAGAAACAGTCACCTACTCTATCACTTGCTATAAATGGCTCAGCCGCTAGGATGACAGAATCATTTAAGTTTCTAGGCACAATGCTGTCACAAAATCTTAAATGGGAAAATATCATCACATACATTATTAAAGCCCACCAGAGAATGTTCCTTTTGTGTCAGCTGAACAAAGCAATACTGGTCCAATTCTACGCAGCCATGAAGTCCATTCTGACATCAACTATAACAGTTTGGTGCCGACTCTGTTCGGGCCAAGGCCAATCTACAACTCATCATCAAAGCCTGTTAACTTATGGCACACTGAAGTCCTATATGAAACCAGGGTAAGGAAGAGGGCTGCAAAGATCACTAATGATCTTAAACACCCAGGGTATCACCTTTCCATAGACTTCCCTCCAGCAAACATCTTTGTGCAATGCAAGCCAAAACACCACTTAAATATTTACTTCCCCAAGTGCAGTTATTCTTACTAATCAGGTCTAAGCTTCTAATCAGTATCTATTTATTACCTGCACACTAGAATGCCTGGACATTTTAATCCCATCTATTTTTTTGTATTGCCCTTGTATACTGCATCATATTTTGTCACTTTACCTACTTACATTTATCTTTGTGTTGTCCTTGTATGTTGCACCAATACTATCAAGACAAATTCCAAGTACACACAAGTGTACCTGGCCAGTAAAGTTAATTCTGAAACAATCAGAATTAATACTGTTTACACAAACAGAGGCTTCTGAATTAGAATTCATCAATTTGCACCAAGCACACATGTATAAAACTAGAATTTGTACAGTACTAAAATATGCAGCATGCCAATTTCAATCCATCAAAAGATTGTGCTCCATCTAATGACCTACGACAGCTGTTAATAAGGGGTGTACACATTACTGAACAACCATACATTATATACTGGATGTCTACCTTTAATAAATCCAATTTGACTAGCTGATAAAATTGAGCATTTATCAATTTTAGCTAAAACTATTACCTCACCATGATCTTAATGTCATTATTTTGTAACAAGATTTTTCTTAAGATGTATGCTCAAACATTTTTGAAAGGACAGTGATTGATATCTAGCATACACTTTTTGGCAAAATGTCCGTTCTTTAACTTCCACAAACAAATATCTGGTATTTTTTGCACATTAAAAGAAAAAAAAAAAAAAAAGTGGAAACATGCTTCAACAATAAAAAAGGAAAACTATAGACAAAACTAAAAAAAAAAAAAAGCATACTTTTCTACTGCTCCTTTGAGCATGCAAAAAATTATTACTTTCCACATAATTTACCTTCTCCTTTGACAAAAAGGATAGTGGTGTCAGCATTTGGAGAGGCTTTGGCTTCGCTTGATACATCTTCATCATCATCATCCTTTTCTTCTACCTACAAAGAAAGAACATATGCCATTTGTAAAATGATTACCAAGAATTACAGGTGCTGGTCATAAAATTAGAATATCATGACAAAGTTGATTTATTTCAGTAATTCCATTCAAAAAGTGAAACTTGTATATTAGATTCATTCATTCATTACACACAGACTGATGTATTTCAAATGTTTATTTCTTTTAATGTTGATGATTATAACTGACAACTAATAAAAGTCCCAAATTCAGTACCTCGGAAAATTAGAGTATCAATTAAGACCAATGCAAAAAAAGGATTTTTAGAAATGTTGGCCAACTGAAAGGTATGAACATGAAAAGTATGAGCATGTACAGCACTCAATACTTAGTTGGGGCTCCTTTGGCCTGGATTACTGCAGCAATGCGGTGTGGCATGGAGTCAATCAGTCTGTGGCACTGCTCAGGTGTTATGAGAGCCCATGTTGCTCCGATAGTGGCCTTCAGCTCTTCTGAATTGTTGGGTCCGGCGTATTGCATCTTCCTCTTCACAATACCCCATAGATTTTCTATGGGGTTAAGGTCAGGCGAGTTTGCTGGCCAATCAAGAACAGGGATACCATGGTCCTTAAACCAGGTCCTGGTAGCTTTGGCACTGTGTGCAGGTGCCAGGTCCTGTTGGAAAATGAAATCTGCATCTCCATAAAGTTCGTCAGCAGCAGGAAGCATGAAGTGCTCTAAAACTTCCTGGTAGACGGCTGCGTTGACCTTGGACCTCAGAAAACACACTGGACCAACACCAGCAGATGACATGGCAGCCCAAACCATCACCGACTGTGGAAACTTTACACTGGACCTCAAGCAACGTGGATTCTGTGCCTCTCCTCTCTTCCTCCAGACTCTGGGACCTTGATTTCCGAAGGAAATGCAAAATTTACTTTCATAAGAGAACATAACTTTGGACCACTCAGCAGCAGTCCAGTCCTTTTTGTCTTTAGCCCAGGCGAGACGCTTCCGATGCTGTCTCTTGTTCAAGAGTGGCTTGACACAAGGAATGCCCATGTCTTGCATACGTATGTGCGTGGTGGTTCTTGAAGCACTGACTCTAGCTGCAGTCCACTCTTTGTGAATCTCCCCCACATTTTTGAATGGGTTTTGTTTCACAATCCTCTCCAGGGTGCGGTTATCCCTATTGCTTGTACACTTTTCTACCACATCTTGTCCTTCCCTTCGCCTCTCTATTAATGTGCTTGGACACAGAGCTCTGTGAACAGCCAGCCTCTTTAGCAATGACCTTTTGTGTCTTGCCCTCCTTGTGCAAGGTGTCGATGGTCGTCTTTTGGACAACTGTCAAGTCAGCAGTCTTTCCCATGATTGTGTGGCCTACAGAACTAGACTGAGAGACCATTTAAAGGCTTTTGCAGGTGTTTTGAGTTAATTAGCTGATTAGAGTGTGGCACCAGGTGTCTTCAATACTGAACCTTTTCACAATATTCTAATTTTCCGAGATACTGAATTTGGGACTTTCATTAGTTGTCAGTTATAATCAACATTAAAAGAAATAAACATTTGAAATACATCAGTCTGTGTGTAATGGATGAATCTAATATACAAGTTTCACTTTTTGAATGAAATTACTGAAATAAATCAACTTTGTCATGATATTCTAATTTTATGACCAGCACCTGTACTAAGCATCCCAATCAGGTAATCCATCAAATATTTAAATACTGCAGGCCAAGCGCAATTCTGATTACGCCTCTATAAAACATCCGATAATACAAATGAAATGTGTGAGAGTCGTAATCTAGTAAAATCATGTTGAATATAAAATGTTAAACTGGAAAAAGGAAAATATGTTAACAGATTACAGTTTTTGGCATGCAAAGAATAATATTTACTGTATGGGTACACAGTTGTAAACGCGAAAGAAAAACAGAAGTTATTAAAAAAAGTATTTGTAAGTTGCAAAAGTAAAAACACATGAATGTAGAGAATTGACTGTACACATTTATTATAACTATCTACTGAAACAGTCTGCATTTTTAATAATACCCAGCTATGGACTTATGGCTATACTGCCCTCTCTTACATATAAATGTATTAGTTTTACTTAATCATGGGCATTATTTTCTTTTGTTTTTATGTTTAAAATTAAATACAACCCTTGGTGGAAACTTGAATTATTACACACTCTCTTACAAGGTAATTTTAATTTAAAATTGTCTATTTTTATAGTAAAGT
Organism: Erpetoichthys calabaricus; assembly: GCF_900747795.2. NCBI lineage: Eukaryota > Metazoa > Chordata > Cladistia > Polypteriformes > Polypteridae > Erpetoichthys > Erpetoichthys calabaricus. Next base: position 140,857,867 of record NC_041399.2, read on the forward strand.
TAATAAGTTATTATCCAAAAACCTTATTAAATTCAAAGAGGTCAAGCACTCCCTCAGCAAGTACCTAATATTTTTTTCTTCTTTGCCAAAAAATCTATTGTGCTTGCAGTTAAATTTACAGGTTTGGCACAGAGACTCGCAAAACCTGACAATGACCTGCAGCACTATGCAAGAACTCCAACAAACATGTAACATTTGCACTTAAGTGTTTTAATAAAATATTGACAAATGTAAAATGTTTTGTCAAACCTATTTAAAAAGGTAAAAATTTTTGTTAGGCATGATCCTAATGGAAAGTAAAGCCACCACAACTTTATTCACTATATAAGTGATACACAGAGGCTGTGATGTTTACTGCAATCAATACCTGAGCACTACTAAACCTGGAAAGGTTTTTAATCAAGCCATTCTGGTTTGCTTTCAACTGCTCCTTGCAGTAAAAACATCAAGCAGGTTTTACAAAGAGTCATTAAACATTATGAGAATTATGTTTAAAATATACACAGAGGTTAACCACCTTCTGCATGCCACCTATATTGATATGAAGACCATAAACTGACATGCTCTATGCAAGACCACACATATAATAAACAGGACTATGGCGTTGGTATGGACACTTCAGAGTGTTTCAACAACAGATTAAATTCCCAAAGCTACATTCTAGCTTACACTTCTAATTTGGTTATACAAATTATCCTGTAAATGGTTCCTGCTACAATCGATCTTTGTAACAAGAGCAGAACAAGTAAGAAGTCCTTTGACATTAAATGCAGACTAGCTTAACACTGCCAGAACTTGATTTTTTTGGAAAAAGGAAAAAAAAACTTGGATAACATCAAAACAAGACCGAAAACACATGAAAGTGTTTCAACCATGATTTCAGAAAGTGGTCGGACTTTGTAACAAACTTGGCGTTTTTAATACAATTTCTACTCTCAGATGACAATGTCATGGCTTAAAAACTACCTTCTGGATGTGTCACTCAAGTGGATAATAAGGTCCCCCAAACAAAATCAACAGCCAGGCCCTGAAACTATGAAATGGCTACCAACCTCGTGCTAGCTGAAAAAGGCCTAATTGCACTAGATATGCCATTACTTCCTGCCAATACCTGCAAAGTCCAGCAAATAATCATACTTGAATCCAAGTATCTTTTAATGGCGGAGTTACTAGACAATAAAAAAAAAAACTTTAATTGAACAAGATAGGATTCTTTTCTATTTCATGTATTATCTGTCCCAAATTATGTTGAAAATATACCAGGGTGCAATCCTGAAAAATAAACCACACCAACCAGATCTGTAGTTTCATCATCCTCTACTTCAGCTTCATCATCTTCCTCCTCTGCAATGAGGTCTTCGGCTGCCTCCTCATCTTCAGTTGCATCTTGAGCAGCAACCAGTGGCCCTATAATTAAACAGGTAATTAAGTAAATGACATCTTCAGGGTTATATACTTTCCTCATAATTTTACGAACTTCTGTAATGTTTCATTTTCCTCTACTAGTTTAAAAGAAGTGCAGTACTTGTATTCCTAAATCTTTACTTATTCCATGCTGGCATAAAAAAATCCATAAATTCTCCTCAGGACTTTCCATCTACAGAACCTATGGTCGGTTTGTAATTAAGACTCCAAATCTTAATTTGGTGTCTGCAAAACTGTTAGGAAAACTGCACACAGTATTCCAGATGTGACCTTTCAATTGAATCTCACTGATTTGAACATTGACTTCACTAAGAAAGAGCACAGCTAATTTCAATATTCAAATCAGTGTCTACAGGTAGCACACAAAGAAATGGTTAACAAAGAATTTATGTATTGTGCTACTTAAACATTAGGCAGTAAAACAGAGAATAATGTAAAGGCTATGGCTGTTAAAACAAAACAGATGGGAGCCAAAACCTTAAAACTTTTTTTTTTTTTTTTTTTTTTGCTGAAAAGACATTTGCAAGCAAACAAACATACTTGAAAAATTTTTGAAAACAACAAACTACCCAGTGCAGGAATTAAGCAACTCTGATCATGGTACAATTGCTGATGACGGATGTGGTGGCTCCAGCTTCTTGAAAAGTTGTCTTTCTGGAACTACTAGGGGGCTCCGCCCCCTGCTCGCTTCGCTCGCCAACCCCTGGTGTTGGGAATCACAAAGAGCGTGATGTATGAATGAGATATAGAATAGTGTGACGGTGTAGATGATGCAAATAGAAAGCAAACAATAAAGTGTGTGGCACAGTGTAAAGGTTTATTTGAAAATTTCTTTGTACACGCCGTTTAAGTGTAAAAGGTAATTCCAGGTCAGAACTTGTAAGGTCATTTAAGATGGTTATTGTTGTGATCAGAGTCAAGTTTGTCAGAGCTTAGAAAGAGTTGTGTCTCTCCAGGAAGTAATGGAATGACTTGGGTATTTATGTTTTCCACATTAATATTTTTTGGACATAATATAGTGCGTTGTGTTAAAAGGGGCATTTGGTCTAATGAGATTGCTGTTCCAAATCTCTCTGTAACTAAGTCGTCGCAGATAAAGGCTTGAGGAATTGTAATAATATGTGGCTGAAGTCCATCTGTATTGGTGAGTGTACCATCTCTCAGTTGTAATAAGCAATTGTTATGATCTGGTTCTGGACATCGTATCTTTTTTACTAACTGTATCTTTTGAAAGCAATGCCAATTGTCTGCGTATTTTAAGGTGCACTGAACAATAGCTGAGTGCATGGCATCTGGAAGAATAGCTAATCACTGTCTAAAATCTCCTCCTCATAAAAGTACCTTTCCTCCAAATCGAAAATTATTATTCATAAACATTTGTAGAAGTTTATGAATGGTGTTGAGTAAGTGACTTTATGCCATTGAACATTCATCAATAAACAAAATTTTTTCAAGACGGATGTCACGTGCAGTGCCACCGTTAATGTTCATAGTGGATACCGATTTGTAGGACCTAATGTAGTTGATAAAGATTTCACTTTCAGGTACATCATAAGTTATAAGCTTCTGTAGATATTCAGTATATGAATGTAAAGAAGGCAGTCTAATTTGACCCTTTTGACAACAACGTGTAAATGTATAACTTGTATTGCCAGTTGTTTCTTCAGGGAAGTGAACTGAATGACAATAATTGCAAATGACATTCATTAATCCGAATGAATTTTCCTGGTGTATGTTTTGCTTGTGCCGTTTGAGAGGCGCGTTGTTGCATGAGTAGTATTTGGGACGTGTTGTTTTGGAGCTGTAATCGATGCTGTGTGAGAAGCCCGTTGTAGCCTTCGCTGCCATTAACGTATGTCTGAGACGGGAGGTGTTTCGTTTTTAATCCGTGCCTGTTGCGATGCAGCACTTTGATTGATAGTTTGCGTCATGTGGATCTAGGATGTAGATTTGTGCATATTTGCGTTGTTGATTTGTTTCAGGGTGCACTGTTCCAATGCGATGCAGTATTTGTGCACATATGCGAAAGCAGTATGGGCCATTGCCTTTTGGTGGCCTGATATTTACTCCGGTAGATGCCAAAGCAAATGAACTATTGTAGGATCTAATGCAGTTCATAAAGTTTTTACTTTTAGGTACATCGTTAGTTAGAAGCTTTAGTTGAGCTTTGCGTTTTTGGAGTCGAGACATTTTTTCTTTTAGAAATATGGATAAGTAATAAGGAGTATTGCACTCACTGTTAATATGGAGCCTTTTCTGCGGTTGAACGGTTAATAGTGCCTTATTGTAATGAGATCCACCTATGCTGCATAGCCGTCTATTTTGTTGTTTCTTTCGTGTTCGTGTGTTTGTTCCTGTTATCCTTTCCTTTTCGTTTTATACCCGTGACCGTGTATTCATGACTTGTTTCTTTCTCAGCATGCGAAATATGGATAAGTAATAAGGAGGATCGCAGTCACTGTTAATATGTTTCCTTTTCTGCAGTTGAACGGTTAATAGTGCTTTATTGTAAGGAGATCCACCAATGCTGACACCTATGCTGTCTAGTGTGAAGGTGTTGATGTTCACTTTAGAATATGTGGCTTTGGGTGTCACTTCTTATGGATGTGTGTGTGTGTGTGTGTGGGGGGGGGGGTGTTGAGGATTGTTGTCGCGCGAGCGTCTTCTTTCTTTTTGTGTTCCTGTGTCTTGTTGAATCCCCCTCTTTGTGTGTGTCCCGTCCCTTGCTTGTAGGGTCTGTGGGGTGGTTTTGTGTTCTTTTTTTTGTGTTCCATGGGCTTGTTGAATCCCCCTCTTGGTGTGTGTCCCGTCCGGTGCCTGTAAGGGGGGGGGGGGGGGGGGAGGTGCCTTGCTGTTGTGCGCGAGCCTCTTTTTTTTTGGGTCTAGTTTCGTGCTTTGCCTGCGTTTTACTACTTTTTTATGTGCCTTTTCCTTTTTTCGGTGCTCGTTGCGCTTCATTTCTCCATTTTTCCTGTGCTCACTCCTTTTTTCTGTGGTCTTGTCCGCCTCTCGCGGCCCCTCATCCGCCTCTCTCACCCTCTTTTGTCCGCCTTTCTCGGCTCCTCAGCCGACTCTCGCGGACTCTTTTTGCGCCTGCGCAGTACGTCTTTTTGCAGCTACGGCTCATTGCCGGATGTGCCTGCGTCCATCATCCGGTTTAGCATTCTCAGTTAGTAATATTGATCACAGCACAATTATCTTTATAGAGAGAATGGTACAACAAATACAAAATTTCTAGTGTGTGCAGATCTATTTGCAAAAATACTTTATTACTGAGAAGTCAGAAGGAGAATGCTCAAAGAGCCCTTTGCAATAGTCGCATGCAGTTGCAAAAAGACACTGCTAAATGAGCAACAAGTCAAACCTTGAAGCAGAAAGGCTACGGAACAGGAAAAAAAAAAAAATCATGCCAGGTTCCAATGCTGCCAACTACGAACATGAGACTATTCTGGACAAGTGATGACTAGAACTAGATTACTGAAGATTGGAAAAATGTTTCCAGTGTAACATTATCTTGACTTCTGCTCCAACACACAGACATATGGCAGGGTTAGAATGTGATGTAAACCTCATAGATCAATGGATAAACCAACTCCCGTGTGTATAGTACAGGCTGGTGGAAATAGGAACAGATTCCCCATATCATTGCACTGCCACACTTTGGACATCTTATACCCAATAAGCACCATTTGAATGCCACAGCATATCTAGGCAATCCTGCTAATGATGTATATCACTGTGGACAAAGTCTACCATTTTTCAATGTACAAACACCAATTCTCAAGTTGGAATTGCAGTCTGCCACAACAGTGTAATTCTGTTGGGTCAGCATTGAACAAAATACGTAATGTTTCAAGCATCTTACTGAATTCAAGCCTTGAAAAATTTAGATTGTTCTAGAGGCAAAAGGGAATTTATTTGGTACTAGATCAGTGTTAACTAATATAAAGTGGCCACCAAGTGTAAATATTAAATAAATGGTTTTGTAGCCAATTCAAATCCAGAATAGCATATGCAAACCTTAATTAATCCAATGCAGGGCCACTAGGATATGAAACATATGAGAAGGAAGTCAAGATGCACCCTGGGTTGGTTGCCAGTCTAATGCAGGCTTAAGCCATGGACGGAGGCACCCACGATGCCCTAATTTAAAATTGCCAAAAGACTCATCTTCAGAATGTGTGACGAAAACCAGAACACAGAGAAAAACCCCACATGTACATAAGGAGGTGCAATCTTCCCACAGACCACAAACAGGCATTGAATTAGGGCTGCAACTAACGATTATTTTGATAATCGATTAATCTGGCAATTATTCTGTCGATTAATCAATTAGTTGGATTATTAAAAAAAATCATTTGAAATTGAGCACAAAGTGCATAAAATGGAACTTTTCACCAAAAACGTATTTGCATAAAATTTTCAGAAATTTATTTTTTAATGAACTACATGTAGATATTTTAAATATAGATTTTTATGCAACATGTGAATTTCCCCTTGGGATTAATAAAGTATATCTATTTATGTAATAATTCATTGCAAATAAATAGTAATAAACAGAAATCAAACAGTAGCACATCTGGTTGTACAATGAACCCAAACACACAAGATTTCCTTAAAAACACAACTATTATTAATAAATTAACTAAACTTACTATTTTCTTATGTATTCAGAATCACACTAAACCCACACTTCAAAAATTAAAAATGAAATTTAAGCTTTTTTCAGTTTTTGTAAGGATCATGTAAATATCTGACCATCAAAACACCACAGACGAATCTGATGCACCATCATGACTTTTTTTTTTTTTTTTTTTTTTTAAATTAAGTCGGCAATAATGCTTGAAATAGTTGTGATATGTTAGGGAAATGTCCAGACTGTTTTCCTTTTGCAGCAAAGCAAGTATTCTCATCAGTGTGAAACTCAGTAATATGTAGAGTTTATTTTAACTAAAAGTTTGTATCTTTTTGCATCATCTTTCATTTTTATTTTATTTAGAAACCTTTTACCACTGCAGATTCTTTGGCACATTTGCTTGCAGCCAACACACTGTCAAAGCCTGCTGCATGTCATTTGCTCTCAGGAGAGTGGTGTTTGATTTTCACATTTTAAAACTAATCCGGCCACAAAAATCTGTTTTACCGGGTACACTAGGCTTGCTATAGCAGTACTTGCAGATTATTGCACCTTCCTGCAGGTTGCATAAAAGCCATTTGCAGTCCAATAGCTAACTAGTTTGGAACTTTTAACTTTTCCACACTGCTCCTATCTTTTTACTCTGAATGAGCGATAAAGCAGTCATTCGCAGTTGATATGCTGTGGGATTCACTCTCGCCGAGATTTTGATTTCCTTTGCACAGAAGACTGGGGTGGGGGGAAGTTTTCTGTTCAGACATGGTCTTAAGTTTAACATCCCTATTTTTGCAAACACACACATGCTAATGTTACAAGCGTTTGCCAGTATGTAATGCAGCACTATAATTTAGCAGACTGACCGAGACGACAAGACAAAAAAAAAAAAAAAAAAAAAAAAAAAAGCCAACCAAGAGTATGAACGTGTTCTAGGTAGTGGCTAATGATACATATTTTTTTAGTTGCCTATCAAAAAAAAACTCTGTTGTATATGCTAGTGGGGGCTGGACTATGACTCAAATTATTCCTCATTTCAATCCAAAAGTCATGTCATTATGCCTAGTCTAGCAAATACTGTGTTATGTATTTGTAGACCATAATGCTGAAGTTGACATTCAACTTAGAGTGGTAAAAGTGAGTCGTCTTCTTCCACAGAGCCTGCAATGGTAAGTTTCCTATTTAAACTGTGCATCTTCCTTGTACTCTCATGCCATATGAGGTCAGACCTACACATTTTGCAACACACCTTTTTTTTTTTTTTTCTGCTTTCAGAGTAAAGCGCCCCCAAACTCTAAGTCTTAGGTCATACTGCCTTTTCTGTCACTTGCTTACCAACTGCCTTTTTCAAATGTGTTCGTAACTGAATGAGGCAATAACGCAGCACAGCATACTCATGGGGGGTATTTTTCGTACATGAATTACTCGTTTAGCCGGATGTAATTGTTGACGATTTGGCCCGATCCTGGATCTGTCCATTTTTCGAAACTCTTGCTGGAAGTGTTATCATAGCAACACATCCTAACCCTCAAACCTGCACGGAGCAGGTATCGGTACACAAATTATAAGACGAATTTCATAGAGAGGGGTTTGCGTGATCTGCAAGATCCTTTATTGCTCCCGGAGGAAATTCTTTTCGAAAGATAATGCTTTAGCCGAGGGGGAATATTGCACCTCAAAGATTTATTAGCACCTTATATCCGAAGTCAAACTTGGCGAAGTCGGGCTCTCACAACCACACAGACAGTATGCATTGCTTTGAGGTTTTTTGCAAGCAGCACTTTTTTTTTTTTTTAATGCATGTATGTTTATATATATATATACATATACACACACATACACTGTAGGTGATGCAGAACATATATCTAAAAGTGCAGTTTGCCAGGCAATTCGTAAAGTCTGTTTGGCTCTGAAATATTTCCTTTGGGTTTTTATAGTGTCTCCTGGACACCTGCGTGTGCAGACAATAAAAGAGGCATTTCATGCCATTGCAGGTAGGTAATAAATACACAGGCAAAAAACACCCACAGTTCCATAAAGAATCTCACAATCAGCCTAACATTCTCATTACCCAGGATTTCCAAATGTGATTGGGGCACATGGGACGGATCAGAGTGGAGTTTGATCAAACATTATTTGGAAAATGTACCTCTCCTCCTGATGAATAAATCAGACACAGTGTGTCTCATCAAGTATTTGACCTTCGTCAATATCTCGTAGGTCAGACACAAGTTCTAGGGATATGACATTCCCTGCAACTGACCCAAAAAAAAAAAAAAAAAAGGACTATATGGAACATACCTGTGGTACACATGGAGGACAAACATATGCAATGACCATCCTTTACCTGAAGTGAAGTGACCACTGCATTCTGCCACTGGTTCTGAGGAGGAGCTTCCCCCTGGAATGCTCTCAGAAACAGGGCGATGGGCATTTTGCTGGAGAGCCAACTCTTCTGCAGGGGTTAGGTCTGCACCGCGTGGACCTCCACCTGTTTTTCTTATTAGCTTTAAAATTAATGTTCTTTACATTATATATGATTCTTTATGTCAACAATTCTTTAAATAGTTATATACCAATATTTACCAGTTTGAAGTATATTCTTGTACTTCACTTTAACCTGTTCCCATGTTCTCCTTGTGTTCACGTTTGATCTGGAATTATGACTTATTAAATAATAATTAATCTGACACATAGGAAATGAAATGCTGCTTTCAGTAAGTACAATGCACACTACTTAGCGTTTAATTTGTCGGACACTTTTTGCCAGCCGTCTTTTCTGGTTTGGGCTGCTTTTGTAGTGTTACCCCTTGTGCAGATTAAATCTTGAAATTCTTCATGTCCTTCGAATAAAAGGTCTTGCTCCACTTGCGTGTGAGGGGGAGAAAAAAAAAAAAAAAAAAAAATGCGCCCGTTCTTTCGTCATTTTGTTACAGCCTATCAAAGACTTGCTGATCATGTTTTCTAGACTCAATATATAAGGGCTTTTCAATCAGCGCGAGCGCGCGCATTCATCTCGGATGATTAGATCCGGCTTGACTAATCTACTACATGGCTGCGTTTGAAAAACCGACTTATCCTGGATGAGTTTCACTGGCATGAACTCATCCAAAATGAGGCATCTGATCTCGGATATCCAAAATGAGGCATCTGATCTCGGATGATTTAAGCGACGTACGGAAAATACCCCCATGATGTCTCCAACAAATCGATGAAAGGGATTGTTGGCAACGTTTTTAATAATCGATTATTACTGATAATGTCAAATAATTGTTGCAACTCTAAACACATGAAAATGAATCTACAAAGGAGCAGCACTTACCACTTCAGTATTCTCATTTGCATTCATATCTCACATTACAAATTAAAAAGATGTCTTATCAAGGATACACAATATAAACAAGCAGTTTTTTGTTTTAGGATTACAGTTGATTGGCAGCATGGCGGCACATTGACAGCACTGTTGCTTTGTAGTAGGTAGACCAAGGTTTGCTTCTCATGTGTTCCACCTGTGGAGCGTATATGTTTTCCTGATTTCAACATGGGTTTCCACTAGGTGCTCTGGTTTCCTCCCACAGTCCAAAAACATGAAAGTTAGGTGGACTGGCAAGGCTACTCTGGCCCTAGTGTGTAGGTGTGTGTTTGCCCTGTCCTGGTGTTTATGCCTTGGGTCCTACAATTGCAGGGATAGGTCCCGGGTGCCCCACTGGATAAGAAGGTTAAGAATCTGATGGATGGTTAAATTTGATGTGTCTGTCATTACCTTCATTGTGGCTTGTTATATTGTTTAGTAATGATGTTTATTAAAGGGTGAAAGAACCTTGTAAGCTACTTATATTTCCCCAACCCATTTAACCTAATTCAATCATTATAAATGCTCGTTTTTTTCTATTGATAATAGATCCACAAGTGCTTAAATTACAGACCAAGTGGCCCAGGAAAAAACTAGGTCACCTCGTTTATGTGGGTTTTACTCCAACATCCAAAACCCATGCAGGTTAGACATTTGTATTCAGACTGCTTAGCCTCTCCAACTCCTGCTATCCTAACTGGCTCAAATGTAAAGAGAGAGTGCTATATGAAGAACGGTAATATTAAACTGCATCTCTAAATTTGCCTGCTGTGGGTGCAAGGATAACTAAGTTCTGTGATAAACAAGGCTGTGGGTCAGTCTTTAGTAGCTTTACCTCCATATGCTAAAAGCATTTTCCTTACAAAATTTGGTTTCTGCAAAGTACAAGAAGCCTGAACTGTGTTACGTAGTCTTGCAAATGGACAGACACTTCAGTCACAGCATCATTAATAATTGAAAAATCAATTCATAATTACTTGAGGAAAAATTAGGGACTGCAAACAGAAACTTTTACTAATGTTTTCCACAAACTACGAAAAAGTATAAAGCCATTTTATTTTCAAAATGGGTTATTTTGCTGAATCATCAACGTATAACCAAAGTCAAAGGTAACCACAATTACATATGCACACATGTGAGCAAATGGCAGTTAATGTAAAAATCATGTTTCTTATTTGGGGATCATTACAAAAAATATAAATATTAGATGTATCCTAAACTTAAGCCCATTAATCAACAAGAAAAAAAAAGGGTTAGGCAAAAATCAATCAAAATGATTTTTGGATTTATATGGAAAAACAAAATCCATTACATTTAAGATTCAGGTGTTTATGAATTCCACTGACACTGATGGTTTGAATTTTCCTTTTCTGAATTCAATGTCTAAAATTAACACAACGGGAAATTTTCTAATCCCAAAAGTATCCGAAATTTTACTTCAAATTTATATTTGTTAAAATGAGTGGTTCACCCTTCTTATTGAGGTACAACTAAATATTAGTAAAATACTCCGCACACTACCAAATTTTCATAAACAGATACTTTTAACTTGGTCCATAATATGCAAACAACTTTTCCCCTCATAGGTATGTTATATGGAATAATCATGATATTTTACTTCAAAATCTGTATTTTTTAGTAACTGTTCAATCAAAATATTTTGTTACACATTTACTCTTCAGTTGTATACTTTATCTACATATTTTCCAGTTACCAAAATTGAAATCTGTATTGTTAGAAATGTTATCCTTCAAACTGATATCATACTATTACCACTTGTCAATCTTCTACTAAATCCAATATTGCTTGGAAGGAAGTATTGACCATAACACATATATAATAAACGGTACATGATCAATTTAAAAAAATATATTGAGCCAAATTGCACCTTTTGTAATAACTGCAAGGAAACCGCTTTAACCTTATTTTGGACCCGTTTCTACAAGTATTTTGGAAAAGTTTTTTCCAGTTTTGTTAAAAGAAAGGTTACTGAAGAACTCTATTTATCTCTAAAGGATATCACAATGCGTTATTACAAGTTTAAAATATATAAAAGTTAAATAACATTACCAATTATTCTTATATTGGCAAACTTTACGTTATCAATTAGAAACATGTTTTATATTCGAAAATGAAGTGCGAACTGCCTATTAAGACTATTTCAACTTTAATGGTATTCAGTTATTTTGTTTGTAAAGTTTCCAGTTATATCCTCTATTCTACAAGTTTCCTGTAATATTCTCTATTAAGCCCCTATCAATTCACCTATTTGATGTTTACTCTCCATTACTGTATTTGCATTACTTATTTCATAATAAAGATTTTAAAATAAAGTACAGAATATAAATACAAAAAACGGCTACTGACTTATGACTTGCTATGTAAATGAAGTACTGTATATGAAAGTTTAATTCAAAAATGAATTAAAAAACGGAACGTGGGAGGGGAGTGAGAAAAGCAATTTTGTTCTGAACGGCTTTGCCAAGAATTGTACCTGTGGTTTGTTAACAAAATCTTTCTGCGAAAACTTCATATCATAAAACACAAACATTAAAAACACAGATCTACACCGAGGTCTGGAAAACGAATGATACAATAGGTAGGTCTTCCCAAGTTCCCAGATTTCGGCTGCAGCATAATTAAGGACACGTCATCAAGAAAAGACAGTTGTGGCCGTGCTGCCTTTATGTACCTCGTGGACTAACTCTTTTTAAACTCGAATTACAACTAATATAAGTGTATTTGTTTTACGGGTACCAAATGACCATTCTAATCAAAATTATTACTATGTATTTTTTTGGAGGAACTGTCTGTGTCTTGCACTTTCATTCAGCAATACAAAAAGACAGAAGCATACTCATTTTAGAATCTCGTGACCACATTTAAGTTAACAGCTGTGCTGTGCTGTACTGTACTGTACTGCACTGCACTGCACTACCCCACAACTATCAGAAAAAGCTAATTATTCGTATTTGTGCAAGATTCCTACATCAGAAACTCGACACATGGCAATTTCGTACTTTCAAGCCCTAGTAGATGACAAGACTTACCTCTACTGTTCAAAAGAAGAGTTGCTGGAAATGCTAGCAAAGCAATAAGAAGAATCTTAGGTAATAATTTCATCTTTGAGTGTACTATTTCCCAAGTTAAATTTGCCTTATAAACCGCCTTCTACTACCGAAAAGCTCTTTCCTACGACACTACAAGTCGGCTTTTCACTGGCTAATGGCGTGTACTACGCATCCGGGTATCGAGCATCCCTTAGTCCCGCCCACTGGGAGAACGATTCCTCCAAAAGCAGGAAATTACGTCGAGGAGCCGCTCTTTAACCACGCCATCTTGTCTAGTCACACGTTTACGGAAGGCTACAAGGGTCAAATATATTGTACCATTTGATTTACGCCTTTAATTATTAGTAAGTTACTATTCTAACTTACCCGCTTTCATATCTTATTACGAAAAGGGAGTCACATGTAGGGGTAGACTTGTAGTTAGGTACGCATTTTTCGAGTCCAAGATCGCAACTAGTCGGGATCGAGTCAAGACCGCCTCTAAAACCAAGTGTTAACTAGAATTTAACTTGTTCCAGGTCAAATTTGCTAATTTTGTTAGTGCAAATGAGATCCAACTCAATTGTGAACGCTTGCAGATTCGCTTTAGACAATTGATTAAAGCATGGGAAAAGATCTTGCCAGTCGCTGAGGAGTGTACACAACAGGACAATGAAATGTGGCCACTTACCTCTAATCCCAAGCAAAAAAGTGATCGTTTGTCAAATTATAGAAATTCAGAAATACACATTTTCTTAACAATTAATGTTTTCTCAGTATTTTTTATAGTTTAATGCATGAGACTAAAATGTTTTTTAGATGATAATTTTGCACTTTTATCAAAATTAAAATAAAACAGAACTATAGGGTCAGATGATAGATAGATAGATACTTTATTAATCCCAATGGGAAATTTACATTCTTCAGCAGCAGCATACTGATACAATAAATAATATTAAATTAAAGAATGATAATAATACAGGTGAAAAAAACAGACAATAACTATGTAACTATGTAGATTATGCCACATTATTTCAAGTATGTTTTTTAACTTGGCATTACCGTACACTGAACAGTATCTAGAATTATCTAATTATATGTAACTCCTAGCCTCATGAAGGGTGTTTAGCTACATTGAAGTAAAAGTCACATTAAGTCGAACTGAAAATTCACATTTTCATGGACTACTTACTCCACATCAGACTTAATTCTAAATTATCACAGAGATCCACTTCATTTCCAGTGTACCTCATACATTTTTTTTATATTGGTAAGTCCCAAGTAACAGGCAAAACATATCACCCATGTTAGAAAATAAAGCAAGGTGTTAGCCACTTAAAATATGGCAATGTAATATAATGTGCATTTTTGGTTCTTTTAGTGTGGATGGAGATACAGACATGGACAAATGTGTCGGTCCTCTTGCAGCTCATTGAAAAAGTCCTGTAGACCTCCGCACAACTCAGTTTTATCAAAGAATCTAGCTTTTCAAAAAGCTTGGTACTTGCTCAACTTTCTAAATAATTCAGTTACTCTTGCCTATTAAGTTCTGTTTTTACATCTTTTAGGTAATGTGCACATCAGTCCTAAAATGCTGGTAATACCTATTGGTGTTCTTTACTGTACTATAGAAGTCCATTGTTGCACTTGAGAAAGAGGAGGAAAGGTCTTTTATCCTTTTAATTTCTGACATCAGAACCAGAAAAAAACACATAATTTATCTTTTTTAGTCTGGGCAGAAAAACAGATTATGGACGAGCAACTTGACTTTTTGCTTTTAATCTGCAAAATTGATAAAAACAAGTTAACATTAATAAACGCATTTCTCAGTAGTTGTACAAAGCTTCTAACTGCAGACTTTGCGAGTCTGCTAACTCAAGTCTGCCTAGGTGATGGAAGATATGGATCATTACTTTCTTTGAAAACGAAACGAAGTTAGACACTAGTGTATTTCATATTTAGTTAGTCAAAATATTTTGAATCCGATTAATATTGTTCGTGTGTGAGTATTTGTAATATGCAAATCCAGAAAAGAATGGGAGTTTTCAATCAAAAAAACTGCAGCCGCAATTGCCACGTTTGTTTGAAAAAAAAAAAAAAAAGCTGCAGATGATGTAGTGACAGAAGAACAGATTAAACTGGTGTACATTTAGGGACAGATCAAGAGAGTAGCCTTCAAACAGGCAGGGCTCAGTACAGCTGAATTCTCAACAGTTTAATAAATCAGACTCTTTATCCAAGAGTCATTCTCTTGGTTATGAATGACCAGATGTGGTTTTGCAAGCCACACTGGCCAGTGTTGTATAAAGTACCCAACAGCCGTACCAGAGTAAACGTAGAGATACCCCTTCTAGAAAAAGTTGCCCATGAGAAAATTACTTAAGTATAAGTTTTACCAATATACGTTTAATTAAGCATTACAATTTCAATAAATATAAGATCTTTTCTTATTTTGTATAGTCAAAAAGTTTTTACACACTAAAAAATAATCCAGACTGCCCTCTTTTTGTCAAACATTGTATCAAAAAAAAAAAAACCAAAACACTAACAGCAGTCTACTTTTGTAATATAACTGCAAACAAAGCAGTTTGTTCTTTCCTCCCAGCCTTCAGATCCCTAACACCCACCCAGAATGATGTGTATTTTCTGTCTTAAGAAAAGCCAATAACACAGAATGTTGCTTAGGGCAGCATGGATTTAATTATCATATTCCAACATGTTTGCATTAAGCACGACCTTAATAGCATTTTCAGGAAAAAAATGCTTTTTTATGTGAGATTTATTTTTGTAACATAATGCAGGTCAGGCCAGGTCATCCGGCCACCTGTTTAACTCCATTTATGTAGCTGGCTGCGTCCGAAATCACAATCTACCGTACTGAATAAAATGTCACCAGCACCACACGTGCTGTTCTGACATTCTCCTTTGTGTGGTGGGAAGCGATTTTGGACGCACTCTTAGACTTTGTTCAGGCAAGAAAGACAGCGATAGCATTCTATGTGTTTTTGATGAAGTCTTCCTAAAACAGTATTTCACTTAATAAAACACATTTCATTGAAAGCTAAATATGTCTTTTAAATATGGTCAATTTTTTTTCAAGAAATGTTTGTTTTGTCATCTGCAACTGAGTTTAAAGAAGGCAGGGTTGTGGCAGAATCACTTGTGGATCCTTCCATCTTAATTCAGAAAAAACGAAACTTTATGTGTCGTACTATAATCACTAAAGTAACTGCATCTTAAGGTAATCGCATGCTGCACGAGAGGGTACCTCAGTTACCGGTAATTGTGGGCTCGTTCAGTGGGGATCACAATAACGGGACAGACAAATTTTAGATGACCAAGTAAAGTTTTGTGTGTTTCTGCATTGCAATTTTGTTTTCTGGTTTAATATTGCAGTAAGAATGTGTTTAGCAGCTTTAGATAAGAATAGGACTAAAAATAGTCATGTGTGGTTTAAATTATAGTGAAATACAAATGAAAGCAGACAGAGAATTTTATAATCAAGTAAGGCCAGAAATTTGTTAAAAACTTCTGAAGTAAAGTAATAAAGCAGGTATAAGACACTGCTCTTGGCTAACAGCTCCAATGAAATATATTAATAAGAAATTATAACAAACACGATGAGTGTCAATCATTACAAACAATTCACCAAATCAGGATATTCCCAAACATGATTCTAAGTAGTAAGAGAAATACCTACAGCAGCAGGAACATGCAAATACCTTTTTGGTGGGCAGCAGCTCAGAATCCTAGACACAAATGAATTCCCACTTTTATCTGTATGGTTTTAATCTCATTGGAAATTTGAGTGTAACATTAGTATTATTATAATATTCCTAAACTTGGGAAAAAAGTGTGTCCATGATTGCTGATTATGCCAGATGATCAAAAATGACACATTTTAACAGGATGAAAATGCAAATAAAACAATTCTGATTACATGGATCTTAACAGAAAGAGTTCACATTATAGCCAAAACAACCATTATTTTTTGTGTATTGGACTTTCAGCACAAAATTATTATAGTATGATCTAGAAGTACAATATGAAATTATTTTATATATGCTGTATGTATCAAGATTGTTCAGTAACAATAACAAAAGAAAAATGTTACCTTTTTACTTCTGGTGTTGTCAGCTTTAGGGCTGTATAACAAACATTATTATTTAGGTTTTGGCTCCTGCATACTTGCACTGAAAGAAATGGGTTAACATGAAGAAAAGATAACCAAAAATATCAAGATAAACCTGATACAGCCACATAAATTTAAATCCAGTGTCACTTGGCAGTCTTTTGAACATTATCACATTATTTACACAACCTCAAGAAGGGAATTTCAGCATCTAAACTCATCCATCCATCCATCCTCTTTCGCTTATCCGAGGTCGGGTCGCGGGGGCAGCAGCTTGAGCAGAGATGCCCAGAGATGCCCAGACTTCCCTCTCCCCAGCCACTTCTTCTAGCTCTTCCGGGAGAATCCCAAGGTGTTCCCAGGCCAGCCGAGAGACATAGTCCCTACAGCGTGTCCTGGGTCTTCCCCGGGACCTCCTCCTGGTTAGACGTGCCCAGAACACCTCACCAGGGAGGCATCCAGGAGGCATCCTGATCAGATGCCCGAGCCACCTCATCTGACTCCTCTCGATGCGCAGGAGCAGCAGCTCTACTCTGAGCCCCTCCCAGATGACTGAGCTTCTCACCCTATCTTTAAGGGAAAGTCCAGACACTCTGTGGAGGAAACTCATTTCAGCGATGTATTGTATTCGCAATCTCGTTCTTTCGGCCACTATCCATAGCTCATGACCATAGGTGAGGGTAGGAACATAGACCGACTGGTAAATTGAGAGCTTCGCCTTGTGGCTCAGCTCCTTTTTCACCACGACAGACCGATGCAGAGCCCGCATTACCGCGGATGCCACACTGATTCGCCTGTCGATCTCACGCTCCATTCTTCCCTCACTCGTGAACAAGACCTCAAGATACTTGAACTCCTCCACTTGGGGCAGGATTTCGCTACCAACCCTGAGAGGGCACTCCACCCTTTTCCGGCTGAGGACCATGGTCTCGGATTTGGAGGTGCTGATTCCCATCCCAGCCGCTTCAGATCACGGCCTGATGAAGCAAACAGGACAACATCATCTGCAAAAAGCAGTGACCCAATTCTGAGTCCACCAAACCGGACCCCCTGAACATCCTGGCTGCACCTAGAAATTCTCTCCATAAAAGTTATGAACAGAATCGGTGACAAAGGGCAGCCCTGGCGGAGTCCAACTCTCACTGGATACGGGTTCGACTTACTGCCGGCAATACGGACCAAGCTCTGGCACCGATCGTACAGGGACCGAACAGCCCTTATCAGGGGGTCCGGTACCCCATACTCTCGGAGTACCCCCCCACAGGATTCCCCGAGGGACACAGTCGAATGCCTTTTCCAAGTCCACAAAACACATGTAGGCTGGTTGGGCAAACTCCCATGCACCCTCCAGGACTCTGCTAAGGGTGTAGAGCTGGTCCACTGTTCCGTGACCAGGACGAAAACCACACTGTTCCTCCTGAATCCGAGGCTCGACTATCCGACGAACCCTCCTCTCCAGGACCCCCGAATAGACTTTTCCAGGGAGGCTTAGGAGTGTGATCCCTCTGTAGTTGGAACACACCCTCCGGTCCCCTTTCTTAAAGAGGGGGACCACCACCCCGGTCTGCCAATCCAGAGGCACTGTCCCTGATGTCCATGCGATGTTGCAGAGGCGTGTCAACCAAGACAGTCCTACAACATCCAGAGCCTTGAGGAACTCTGGGCGTATCTCATCCACCCCCGGGGCCCTGCCACCAAGGAGTTTTTTGACCACCTCGGTGACCTCAGTCCCAGAGATGGGGGAGCCCACCTCTGAGTCCCCAGGCTCTGCTTCCTCATTGGAAGGCATGTTAATGGGATTGAGGAGGTCTTCGAAGTACTCCCCCCACCGACCCACAACGTCCCGAGTCGAGGTCAGCAGCGCACCATCCCCACCATATACAATGTTGACACTGCACTGCTTCCCCTTCCTGAGACGCCGAATGGTAGACCAGAATCTCCTCAAAGCTGTCTGAAAGTCGTTCTCCATGGCCTCCCCAAACTCCTCCCATGCCCGAGTTTTTGCCTCAGCAACCACCAAAGCTGCATTCCGCTTTGCCTGCCGGTACCTAACAGCTGCCTCCAGAGTCCCACAGGACAAAAGGGTCCTGTAGGACTCCTTCTTCAGGTTGACGGCATCCCTCACTGCCGGTGTCCACCAACGGGTTCGGGGATTGCCGCCACGACAGGCACCAACCACCTTACGGCCACAGCTCCGGTCAGCTGCCTCAACAATAGAGGCACGGAACATGGTCCATTCGGACTCAATGTCCCCCACCTCCCTCGGGATGTGGTCGAAGTTCTGCCGGAGGTGGGAGTTGAAGCTACTTCTGACAGGGGACTCTGCCAGACGTTCCCAGCAGACCCTCACAACACGTTTGGGCCTACCAGGCCTGACCAGCATCCTCCCCCACCATCGAAGCCAACTCACCACCAGGTGGTGATCAGTTGACAGCACCGCCCCTCTCTTCACCCGAGTGTCCAAGACATGTGGCCACAAGTCCGATGACACGACCACAAAGTCGATCATCAAACTGAGGCCTAGGGTGTCCTGGTGCCAAGTGCACATATGAACACCCCTATGCTTGAACATGGTGTTCGTTATGGACAATCCGTGACGAGCGCAGAAGTCCAATAACAAAACACCGTTCGGGTTCAGATCGGGGAGGCCATTCCTCCCAATCACGCCCTTCCAGGTCTCACTGTCATTGCCCACGTGAGCATTGAAGTCTCCCAGCAGAACGAGGGAGTCCCCAGAAGGTATGCCCTCTAGCACCCCCTCCAGGGACTCCAAAAAGGGTGGGTACTTCGAACAGCTGTTCGGTGCATACACACAAACAACAGTTAGGACCCGTCCCCCCACCTGAAGGCGGAGGGAGGCTACCCTCTCATCCACCGGGGTAAACCCAATGTACAGGCTCCAAGTCTGGGGGCAATAAGTATACCCACACCCACTCGGCGCCTCTCACCGGGGGCAACTCCAGAGTGGTACAGAGTCCAGCCCCTCTCAAAGAGATTGGTTCCAGAGTCCAAGCTGTGCGTTGAGGTGAGCCCGACTATATCTAGCCGGAATCTCTCAACCTCGCGCACAAGCTCAGGCTCCTTCCCCTTCAGAGAGGTGACATTCCACGTCCCAAGAGCCAGCTTCTTTAGCCGAGGATCGGACCGCCAAGGTCCCCGCCTTCGGCCACCACCCAACTCACACTGCACCTGACCTCCTTGGCCCCTCCCATAGGTGGTGAACCCATGGGAAGGCGCACCCACGTTGCCTCTTCGGGCTGTGCCCGGCCGAGCCCCATGGGTGCAGGCCCGGCCACCAGGCACTCGCCATCGAGCCCCACCTCCAGGCCTGGCTCTAGAGGGGGGTCCCGGTGACCCGCGTCTGGGCAAGGGAAAATGCAGTCCAAAGTTTTCATTCATCATGGAAGGTTTGTTTAACCGCTCTTTGTCTCATCCCTCACCTAGGACCAGTTTGCCTTGGGTGGCCCTGCCAGGGGCATAAAGCCCCGGACAACAGAGCTCCTAGGATCACTGGGACACGCAAACCCCTCCACCACGATAAGGTGGTGGTTAAAGGAGGGGAGCATCTAAACTCTTGGAGAGAATGAGTAATGTCTTTTCAATATGAAGTGACAAATGACAGCAGAAGACAAGCTGAGGAAGCAGCGGCACAGCACAGCACTGACAAGGATCATGAAGCAAAGAGAAAGGGTGCTGTTCAATTCATGAAGAATCTTCCACTGAAACCCACAGCAACAACAAAGCAACATCTTCACACAACATCAGACATCATCCATAAAGAGCTGGTACTGAAAAACTGTTCATCTGTGCCAAGATATAGCAGAAGTAGAATTTTAACTCTAAATACCAGTAAACAGCCAGCCTCTTCAATGATATATGTTTGTCTGTTAAGTCTGACTGCATCCAGTCTTACATGTCAATATATATATATATGCAGTTATCATATTTGTATAATCCTTGTGTCTTTCAATAAATTGCATTATTCTGTCAATTGAAACAAATGTGTCTCAGCTACCTTGATATAAGTCTAAAGGCAGGAGATTCGCCTCCTACAACAGAGAAAGGTAAAGTAAATGAAGTAGGAGCCTTGACAAATTATTTGTTTAATTACTGGTATTGCCAAAGGCAAAACTGATAATTAGTTAACCAAGTTAAATTTTGTTTTTCAAATCCCACATTATTATGGCATCCTTCTGGGTGTTCATCTTATTGATTATTAATCATGAAAAGTCCTACAATGGCAAAAAATGCAATTAGCAAAGGAAAACAGACAGACTTTTTGTAACCTTTAAAAGTACAGGTCTTTCATAAAGAGAAATTGCAAAAAAGTTAGTGAGTACAGTTTCCTACACCATCGAAAGAATCATGTAAACTGGGGGAACTCTGACCGTAACAGATTTGGCAGACCTAAGGCTACAACACAATCAGAAGACAAGTTTCTGACAGTCAATAGCTTACATGATAAAAATTGTATATATTTCATACTAGCTGTCCCCCATGGCTCTGCCCGCGTAGTAGTGAAACAGGACAAACTTTAAAAATCAATAAAAAAGTAATAATTTGTATTGAGAAGAATTTATATTGATAGATTTTGTATCCGAGGGCCTCTTGATATACAATATTTTTGGTTTTGTTATCAGGGGTGAAAATGTAGCTGTGATCTCTTTGCCAAAAATGTAAAATATTGGCAAGGTATCATCAAACATTGCCACTGTATCTGATCTTGTTCAACTCTGATGGGAGAGTGTCCCCCACATGGGGAGAAGAGCACGTGGCCATGATATCTCTGCCAATGAGCAGGTACCCTGTAAACCACACATAGCTGTGATCTCTTTCTCAAAAATGTCAAACGTCATTCTTTAACAGTCTCTAGATGATAATGTCTGCTGAAAAAACAGGTATTGCTAGTTAAGCGGGGGCAAGATATGCTCCAACACATGGTGAGAGGTAGAGCAACTCGAAAAGAGGCTGGCACGTAAGTGAGGTGCCACAGCCGAACTATGATGCTTAGTGCAATGAGAGAAGTTGCAAAATCAACCGGAATGTTCAAGCAAATTCTAGAAATCTAAATCTGTTAAGTAGTTTTCTCATGAAAAGTGGACAGACATACAGACATTGGATTTTATGTATACAGTGGAGCCTCGGTTCACGACCATAATTCGTTCCAAACCTCTGGTTGTAAACCGATTTGGTCGTGAACCGAAGCAATTTCCCCCATAGGATTGTATGTAAATACAATTAATCCGTTCCAGACCGTACGAACTGTATGTAAATATATTCTTTTAAAGATTGTTTTAAGCACAAATATAGTTAATTACACCATAGAATGCACAGTGTAATAGTAAACTAATGTAAAAACATTGAACAACACTGACACAAACACCCAGGCTCCCTGCTCAGCTGCACACGCAGGCTCTCTCTCAGCAGCACGCGAGCCCCCCTCCCACCTCTCCTCTCAGCTGCACGCGCAGGCTCTCACTCTCTTTCTCTCAGCAGCACGTGAGCCCCCCCAACCTCTCTTTGTAACAATGCAGCAGTTCGCGCTATAGCTTTACAATCCGATTGCTGTATAAACACCTTTTAAATGAGTTTTAAGCACAGGGAAAAAAAAGGAACATTTGAACAAATCCGAACTTTATTTAAAAGCCAACCAAGAAAGTAACATTACAGGAGTTCAAGCTAATAGCATTACAACCCGATCGCTGTAAACACACTTTTTAAATGAGTTTTAAGCACATGGAAAAAAATGAACATTTGAAATAAGAGAAAAGTAATATTGCAATACTTCTCATAATTAAGTCTCAATAATTCTCATCACTCCTCACTTGCTTAGAAGCCATGGTTAACTGCAAAAGCACACGAAATACTGCAGAGCAGAAAGAGTTCACAGGTAAAGCACGCACGTCTGACTGAGAACAATGAACAGGGAGAGGCTGAACACGTGCTTAAATACAGTAATCGGCGCATACGAACTGGAAGGGAAATGAAATAGAGCACAAAGAGTTCACAGCGAAAGCAGGCACGCACGGAGAACAATGGAAAATGTGCAGCGCGCAAACCGAAAGGGAAACTGGCTTGTTCGTATACCAAGTGTGTGGTCGTAAACCGAGGCAAAAGTTTGGCAAACTTTTTGGTCGTAAACCGAGTTGTACGTGTACCGAGACGTTCGTGAACCGAGGTTCCACTGTATATAGACATATATATTGCATATACTGTATATGCTGCATGGTAACAACTTTTTATTCATTTATTTATTAAATTTTTACCACATGTTAAGAGGAGACATGCAAGTATGACCCAACTACACTTCTCTGGTGTGATTCCTTCCATTATAGTGATTTGACCCAGTTCTTAGGCAGCAAAGTGCACCTACCCTATCAAACTACCACTACCAATTTCTAACTGTTGGTGTACTATGAAATAGTGTGTTTCCCACCCAGAGTGGCAGGTACCATTACGGAAAGAAGTATACATATACAAGATGGTCCAGGTTTCAGAGGAAGGAGGTAACAACAACAGCATGCATGTAGAGGGACTCCAAGGAGGATGAAAGGAGCCAGAGAAGACAACATGCTTAATGAGATGTTAAGAAAGTGCCAAGAGTGTCAGAAGCCTGCTTGTCTAAACCATAAATATACCCATACAAGAGGGCTGAAATGTTAACACTGTCTGGTGTATCTGTGTCTCCTATCTTGGTGCTCATTACAAAAAGTGTCAGAGTAGCATGTAGGAAACAAACAACCCTGGTCAAATACAAAACTACTACGCAACTTTATATACTGTGTATATCATATTTTTTTGCAGTATTTCACTTTAGCAGTTTTCTCACATCTGCAAGGTAGAAACAGCTTCACTAGCACAAATGAATGCACATACAGAGGTTAAGCTGTAATGAGCAACAGTAGGGTGATAGTTACTGTTTTGAAAGATAAATTATATTTTTGGATAACAGACAACAGTAATACAAAAAGTGGACACACTCAATTCCACCTAGCTTGAAATTTAAAATATTATGGATCAAACAAGGCACCCTCCTTGGTTTCTCTTTTTGGTCTTTTAAACAGTGCATCCGGAAAGTATTCACAGCGCATCACTTTTTCCACATTTTGTTATGTTACAGCCTTATTCCAAAATGGATTAAATTCATTTTTTCCCTCAGAATTCTACACACAACACCTCATAATGACAACATGAAAAAAGTTTACTTGAGATTTTTGCAAATTTATTAAAAATTAAAAAAATGAGAAAGCACATGTACAAAAGTTTTCACAGCCTTTGCCATGAAGCTCAAAATTGAGCTCAGGTGCATCCTGTTTCCCCTGATCATCCTTGAGATGTTTCTGCAGCTTAATTGGAGTCCACCTGTGGTAAATTCAGTTGACTGGACATGATTTGGAAAGGCACACACCTGTCTATATAAGGTCCCACAGTTGACAGTTCATGTCAGAGCACAAACCAAGCATGAAGTCAAAGGAATTGTCTGTAGACCTCCGAGACAGGATTGTCTCGAGGCACAAATCTGAGGAAGGTTACAGAAAAATTTCTGCTGCTTTGAAGGTCCCAATGAGCACAGTGGCCTCCATCATCTGTAAGTGGAAGAAGTTCGAAACCACCAGGACTCTTCCTAGAGCTAGCCAGCCATCTAAACTGAGCGATCGGGGGAGAAGGGCCTTAGTCAGGGAGGTGACCAAGAACCCGATGGTCACTCTGTCAGAGCTCCAGAGGTCCTCTGTGGAGAGAGGAGAACCTTCCAGAAGGACAACCATCTCTGCAGCAATCCACCAATCAGGCCTGTATGGTAGAGTGGCCAGACGGAAGCCACTCCTTAGTAAAAGGCACATGGCAGCCCACCTGGAGTTTGCCAAAAGGCACCTGAAGGACTCTCAGACCATGAGAAAGAAAATTCTCTGGTCTGATGAGACAAAGATTGAACTCTTTGGTGTGAATGCCAGGCATCATGTTTGGAGGAAACCAGGCACCGTTCATCACCAGGCCAATACCATCCCTACAGTGAAGCATGGTGGTGGCAGCATCATGCTGTGGGGATGTTTTTCAGTGGCAGGCACTGGGAGACTAGTCAGGATAAAGGGAAAGATGACTGCAGCAATGTACAGAGACATCCTGGATGAAAACCTGCTCCAGAGCGCTCTTGACCTCAGACTGGGGCGATGGTTCATCTTTCAGCAGGACAATGACCCTAAGCACACAGCCAAGATATCAAAGGAGTGGCTTCAGGAGAACTCTGTGAATGTCCTTGAGTGGCCCAGCCAGAGCCCAGACTTGAATCCGCTTGAACATCTCTGGAGAGATCTTAAAATGGCTGGGCACCAACGCTTCCCATCCAATCTGATGGAGCTTGAGAGGTGCTGCAAAGAGGAATGGATGAAACTGGCCAAGGATAGGTGTGCCAAACTTGTGGCATTATATTCAAAAAGATTTGAGGCTGTAATTGCTGCCAAAGGTGCATCGACAAAGTATTGAGCAAAGGCTGTGAATACTTATGTACATGTGAGTTCTCAGTTTTTTTATTTTTAATAAATTTGCAAAAACCTCAAGTAAACTTTTTTCATGTTGTCATTATGGGGTGTTGTGTGTAGAATTCTGAGGAAAGAAATGAGTTTAATCAATTTTGGAATAAGGCGGTAACATAACAAAATGTGGAAAAAGTGATGCGCTGTGAATACTTTCAGGATGCACTGTATGTTGAGCTAAAGGGGGTGGAGCTCATTACACTCAAGCTTTGGGGACAATACTCTGCCTATATACAGTAAAGCCTGAGATGCCTCCTGCTGTTGCTGGTCAATTCACCTTTCTTGGATTCGTTTTTTCCCCTAAGGTTTAATGTAAGTTCTTGTTTTAATTATTTGGTTCATGGACTTTTACTGTTGTCTCTAGATTTGATTTTTGAATTGCAGATTTAGATTTAGTTTATATTTTGAGTTGTCTCTTGAAGGAAACATTTTGCATTCGTTTCCTTTCTGATTTTTGAATTCACTTCTTTCTTGTTTATTTTTTTGAATAAATATTATTGTTATTAAAAGAAACTGTTTTTTTCCGTTTTGTTCACCTATGTC
This sequence comes from Erpetoichthys calabaricus, assembly GCF_900747795.2. Lineage (NCBI taxonomy): Eukaryota > Metazoa > Chordata > Cladistia > Polypteriformes > Polypteridae > Erpetoichthys > Erpetoichthys calabaricus. Next base: position 140,883,530 of record NC_041399.2, read on the forward strand.
TTTTAGGAATAAATAGGGCTACTTTGTGTTTTAAAGGCTTTTTTAATTTTGTGGTTACAGATATCATAGTACAAATGAGCAAAAGCTGAAGACTTTTGGCTCCTGATTTCAGAATCATGGCAATCGGCACACCTGGAAAATTGTCAGCTTTATAATAATGTATGTTAGGTTTCTCAAGTGTATTTTGTACACTACAATAATCTGGAAAATTGTCAGCTTTATAATGATGTATGTTAGCTTTTTCAAGAGTATTTTGTACACTAAAATAATCAATTAAACCATCTATACATTTATTTTCTACCCTGTGTATCCATGCTGTGAATTACTGTATGCTAATCAATTTGCTATTTTTTACATTTATGTTCTGCTCTTTTTGATGTCATTATGATGGAGCCATTTTCTTTTAGTGACCATCTTGGTTATGGCTTGAGCATCCATTTTAAATTATGAAATGATGATGTTGGGACTTGTGATGTCATGGCTAAAGATATATAAAAGATGATAGTGTAGTACTCTGGTTATCCTAATATTTAGATATTTCTAAAAGGTTTACAGTTGCTCTGTGTTTACTTTGCTATATGGATTCCTGACTTTTTTGACTTTTTTTCTACACCCTTAGCAGGGTCCTGGAGGGTGCATGGGAGTTTGCCCAACCAGTCTACATGTGTTTTGTGGACTTGGAAAAGGCATTCGACCGTGTCCCTCGGGGAATCCTGTGGGGGGTACTCCAAGAGTATGGGGTACCGGACCCCCTGATAAGGGCTGTTCGGTCCCTGTACGATCGGTGCCAGAGCTTGGTCCGCATTGCCGGCAGTAAGTTGAACCCGTTTCCAGTGAGAGTTGGACTCCGCCAGGGCTGCCTTTTGTCACCGATTCTGTTCATAACTTTTATGGACAGAATTTCTAGGCGCAGCCAGGGTGTTGAGGGGGTCCGGTTTGGTGGACTCAGGATTGGGTCACTGCTTTTTGCAGATGATGTTGTCCTGTGTGAGACTTTCCCGGACACCACCAGTCGGAGACCACATCTTTATCAAAAGCACACGTTTATTAAACATTAAATAAACACAGTTCCACACAGCACACAATGCATAAAGCAATAATCACCCCAAAATCAAGTCTTTCTCAGTCCTTGGTCGCCTTTCCTCTCCTCTTGGGAGCTTCGTCCTACTCCCACTACCGACTCTGGCTCACTGACTGTAAGGAGGCGGCCCCTTTTATTCCTGCCCAGATGTGCTCCAGGTGGCTGATGATGTCCATCCGGCAGCACTTCCTGGTGTGACGGAAGTGCTGCCCTTTGAACTGGAAGCACTCCGGGCGTCCCTGGCCGATCCCTCCGCCATCTTGCCAAGTGTGGCAGAAGTAATCACATCCGGGTCTCCTGAGGCTTAAAGCGCCCCCTGGTGGTGGCCACGGTTCCCAATAGGTCAAATCCTCTTTGTCCCTTTCCCGTGGTCCTCTTTTTATCCAGGGCGGCTGCCCCCTTGTGCCCCGGAAGCTGTTAATGTCCCTTTCCGGTCCCTCCAGGCATCCTGGCCAGGTAATGACCGCAGTCATCTGTGACACCTGTTTGCTTCATCAGGCCGTGATCTTCAGCTCTCTCTGGATCATTTCGCAGGCGAGTGTGAAGCGGCTGGGATGGGAATCAGCACCTCCAAATCCGAGACCATGGTCCTCAGCCGGAAAAGGGTGGAGTGCCCTCTCAGGGTTGGTAGCAAGATCCTGCCCCAAGTGGAGGAGTTCAAGTATCTCGGGGTCTTGTTCACGAGTGAGGGAAGAATAGAGCGTGAGATCAACAGGCGGATCAGTGCGGCACCCGCAGTGATGCGGGCTCTGCATCGGTCTGTCGTGGTGAAAAAGGAGCTGAGCCGCAAGGCGAAGCTCTCAATTTACCAGTTGATCTATGTTCCTACCCTCAACTATGGTCATGAGCTATGGGTAGTGACCGAAAGAACGAGACCGCGAATACAAGCGGCTGAAATGAGTTTCCTCCACAGGGTGTCTGGGCTTTCCCTTAAAGATAGGGTGAGAAGCTCAGTCATCCGGGAGGGGCTCAGAGTAGAGCCGCTGCTCCTCCGCATCGAGAGGAGTCAGATGAGGTGGCTCGGGCATCTGATCAGGATGCCTCCTGGACGCCTCCCTGATGAGGTGTTCCGGGCACGTCTGACCGGGAGGAGGCCCCGGGGAAGACCCAGGACACGCTGGAGGGACTATGTCTCTCGGCTGGCCTGGGAACGCCTTGGGATTCTCCCGGAAGAGCTAGAAGAAGTGGCCGGGGAGAGGGAAGTCTGGGCATCTCTGCTCAAGCTGCTAGCCCCGCGACCCGACCTCGGATAAGCAGAAGAGGATGGATGGACTTTTTTGACTTTTGTAGAGCACCTTGGTTTTGTTGTGTTGCTGGTTTAGACTTGTTTAATAATGACTATTTTTGCGTAACCCTTCATCTCTTGTCCTTTGAAAGGCAAACCTTACTTCAGGCCAGTGACATATTATACATTTTTAATTCTAATTCAAGTTTAATTACACATCTTTTTAAAGCAAAGCAAGTTTATTTATATAGCAAATTTCTTATCATTAGTCAATTCAAGGTGCTTTACATAATGTGAATAATACACAATAAAAATACAACCAAATGATAATCAGAAAGACAGTAAAATGACAAAGTTAAAATAATACATAAAATTAAGAAAATAAAATGACACATCAGCGTTACAATTCAGTAACATAATCAATCAAATGCACAGGAAAATAAAAAAAAACTTTTAAATTTTGATTTGAATGTTTCTACTGTTGGGCATCTCTAACATGTTCCATTTTTATGTTGCACTAGCCAACCCGCGGCGTAGCATACGCTGCATAATTATGTATTGATGGGTGAACACTTCCTGAAAGACACAGTTGTCCAAATGGGGTTGGTTTTGAGGATACGACTGTAGGTGAATGAAAAGATGTAACTCTGGAGAGGGCATCATACAATACAGCGTTTTACACGCTGCATACAGTGATTCACATCGAAGTATAGACACTGCTAAGACCATGGAATACCCCTCGCAAACTGTTTTACACACTGCATACAGCGATTCACATCCGCGACAAATTGTTTTACATGCTGCATACAGCGATTCACATCCGCGACAAATATGATTCTTCTTAGATGGTGCTGGCGCGTCCACCCTTGCTCTCGAAGCATACACACTGCCTGGTCATGTGCCCGCTCGCAAGAGCAACTAACAGAGACCCGCCCACCAACTGTAAGACCATGGGATACCCCTCGCAAACTGATCTACATGCCGCATACAGCGATTCACATCTGTGACAAACAAACTGTTTTACATGCTGCATACAGTGATTCACATCCGCGACATGATTTTTCTTAGATGGTCCTGTTGCGTCCACCCTCACACTCGAAGCATACACACTGCCTGGTCATGTGCCCAGTCGCAAGAGCAACAGACAGAGACCCGCCCACCAACTCTAAGACCATGGGATACCCGTCGGAAACTGTTTTACACGCTACATACAGCGATTCACATCCGCGACAAACAAACTGTTTTACATGCCGCATACAGCGATTCACATCCGTGACAAACATGCCTCTTCTTAGATAGTCCTGCCGCGTCCACCCTCGTTCTCGAAGCATACACACCACCTGGTCATGTGCCCGCTCACAAGAGAAACTCACGGAGACCCGCCCACCAACTCTAAGACCATGGTGTGTAAAACAGTTTGCGATGGTGGACGTGGTCGTGCGTCATAACCGAAAAGAATACAGTGGAACCTTGGTTCACGACCATAATTCGTTCCAAAACTCTGGTCGTGAACCGATTTGGTCGTGAACCGAAGCAATTTCTCCCATAGGACTGTATGTAAATACAATTAATCAGTTCCAGACTGTACAAACTGTATGTAAATATATATTTTAAGTTTTTAAGCACAAATATAGTTAATTAAACCATAGAATGCACAGCGTAATAGTAAACTAAATTTAAAAACATTGAATAACACTGAGAAAACCTTGAACAACAGAGAAAACTAACACTGCAATAGTTTGCGCTATAGCGCTACCAACCGCTGGCTAAAAACACTTTTATTTTAATGAGTTTAAAGCACAGGGAAAAAAATGAACATTTGAAAAAATCCGTAATTTAATAAACCACCAAGAAAAGTAACATTGCAACAATGCACACTACGAACTGATCGCTGTAAACAGAAGTGAAAACAAAATCAAGCCCAGTGCATTCTTTAACTGCCTTCCTACCTTATGAGTCCAGCCCCCTCTCTCTCGCGCTGCATGTGTGTGCGTCTGTCTCTCTCTCGTGCTGCCTGTGTGTGTGCGGGTCTCTCTCTCGGGCTGCCTGTGTGTGTGCGTCTGTCTCTCTCTGGCGCTGCCTGTGTGTGTGCGTGGCTTTCTCTCTGGCGCTGCCTGTGTGTGTGCCTCTGTCTCTCTCTGGCGCTGCCTGTGTGTGTGCCTCTGTCTCTCTCTGGCGCTGCCTGTGTGTGTGCCTCTGTCTCTCTCTGGCGCTGCCTGTGTGTGTGCCTCTGTCTCTTACTGGCGCTGCCTGTGTGTGTGCGCGGCTCTCTCTCGCGCTGCCTGTGTGTGTGTGCCTCTGTCTCTCTCTGGCACTGCCTGTGTGTGTGCGCGGCTCTCTCTCGCGCTGCCTGTGTGTGTGCCTCTGTCTCTCTCTGGCGCTGCCTGTGTGTGTGCCTCTGTCTGTTACTGGCGCTGCCTGTGTGTGTGCGCGGCTCTCTCTCGCGCTGCCTGTGTGTGTGTGCCTCTGTCTCTCTCTGGCACTGCCTGTGTGTGTGTGCGGCTCTCTCTCTCGCGCTGCCTGTGTGTGTGCCTCTGTCTCTCTCTGGCGCTGCCTGTGTTTGTGCCTCTGTCTCTCTCTCGCACTGCCTATGTGTGCGCGGCTCTCTCTCTCAGGCTGCCTGTGTGCCTCTGTCTCTCTCTGGCGCTGCCTGTGTGTGTGCCTCTGTCTCTCACTGGTGCTGCCTGTGTGTGTGCGCGGCTCTCTCTCGCGCTGCCTGTGTGTGTGCCTCTGTCTCTCTCTGGCACTGCCTGTGTGTGTGTGCGGCTCTCTCTCTCGCGCTGCCTGTGTGTGTGCCTCTGTCTCTCTGTGGCGCTGCCTGTGTGTGTGCGCGGCTCTCTCTCTCGGGCTGCCTGTATGTGTGCATCTGTCTCTCTCTGGCGCTGCCTCTGTGTGTGCACGGCTCTCTCTCTGGCGCTGCCTGTGTGTGTGCCTCTGTCTCTCTCTGGCGCTGCCTGTGTGTGTGCCTCTGTCTCTCTCTGGTGCTGCCTGTGTGTGTGCCACTGTCTTTCTCTGGCGCTGCCTGTGTGTGTGCCTCTGTCTCTCTGTGGCGCTGCCTGTGTGTGTGCGCGACTCTCTCTCGCACTGCCTGTGTGTGTGTGCGCGTCTCTCTCTCTCTCGCGCAGCCTGTGTGTGTGCCTCTGTCTCTCTCTCTGGTGCTGCCTGTGTGTGTGCGCGGCTCTCTCTCTGGCGCTGCCTGTGTGTGTGCGCCTCTGTCTCTCTCTGGTGCTGCCTGTGTGTGTGCCTCTGTCTCTCTCTGGCGCTGCCTGTGTGTGTGCCTCTGTCTCTCTGTGGCGCTGCCTGTGTGTGTGTGCGGCTCTCTCTCGCGCTGCCTGTGTGTGCCTCTGTCTCTCTCTGGCGCTGCCTGTGTGTGTGCGCAGGTCTCTCTCTCTCTCACGTATCCAATGGTCTTAGAGTTGGTGGGCGTGGCTGTCTTGCGTGCTTTCCATGGGTGGCTACTTGTCGGTGGCCTAGTGAATTATATACGGTGGGCGTGGCTGTCTTGCGTGCTTTCCATGGGTGGCTACTTATCGGCGGCTTAGTGAATTATATATATAGATAATGGCTGAAAGCCATTTTACCCTGTTTTGTTCTCCATTTGGGCATAACCAGCTGCCCAGTCCCTAAAAATCTAAAAGGTCTATTTGGTCAATAAACAACATCTCTGTGGTGTATACTGGTCCTAAGCCATTTATTGACTTATATCCTGTGTGTGTGCGCGGCTCTCTCTCGCGCTGCCTGTGTGTGTGCCTCTGTCTCTCTCTGGCGCTGCCTGTGTGTGTGCGTGGCTCTCTCTCGCGCTGCCTCTGTGTGAACCGAGGTTCCACTGAGGTTGACTAATGAAAAGTCAACGTGGCTCAGAGGTGCATGTGGAGTCTAGCAGAGACGAACGTGAATGACACCCGGTGTTGTGAGTTGCTGCGTCCAAGTTGGTGGGCGTGGCTCTGCGAGTTGTCGTCGTATCCAATGGTCTTAGAGTTGGTGGGCGTGGCTGTCTTGCGTGCTTTCCATGGGTGGCTACTTGTCGGTGGCCTAGTGAATTATATACGGTGGGCGTGGCTGTCTTGCGTGCTTTCCATGGGTGGCTACTTATCGGCGGCTTAGTGAATTATATATATAGATAATGGCTGAAAGCCATTTTACCCTGTTTTGTTCTCCATTTGGGCATAATCAGCTGCCCAGTCCCTAAAAATCTAAAAGGTCTATTTGGTCAATAAACAACATCTCTGTGGTGTATACTGGTCCTAAGCCATTTATTGACTTATATCCTAAAACCTGTATCTTAAAATCAATCCTGTAGCTGACTGTACGCCAATGTAGTGATCTTAATACTGCAGTAATGCATTCTCTGTTCTTAATTTTAGTAAGGATTCTGGCAGTGGCATTCTGAACAAATTGCAATTCTTAAAGAGTGTTTTTGGGAAGACATGAGAAAAGAGTGCTGCAGCTCAGCTGAAAATAAAGGCATGGATAAGTTTCTCCAAGTCTGTTTTTGACATCAAACCTCTGATTTTAGAAATGTTTTTCAGATTATAAAATGCAGATTTAGTTACTGCTTTAATATGCTTACTGAAGTTAAGATCTGCATCCAGAAGTACCCCAAGATTTTTGACTTGGTTATCAGCCTTTAGTGCCTTGGACTCTAAATAAGAAGCAATTTTAAGTCTTTCCTGTTTATTGCCAAATAGTATAATTTCAGTTTTTTTTTATCTTTGTTTAATTGAAGGAAATTGTGTTGCATACAGATGTTAATTATCTGTAGGCAATCACACAGTTAATTAACATAACTGAAATCAAAGAAAGAGGCAAATAAATCTTGGTGTAGTCAGCATAGCTGTGGTAGTTAATCTTGCTGTCTTGTAATAATCTACCAAATAGGAGCATGTAAAGATTAGATAAGAGTATCCAAAATAGATCCTTGCGGTACTCCACATGTTATGTCTGCCTATTGATATCTACCAATTTCAACAAAGCAACCCCTGCCTCTTAAATATGCAACTAGCTGAGAGCTACTCCATATAATCCTACCCAGTTTTCAAGACTTTCTAAAAGTATTCCATGATCAAAAGTATCCAAAGCAGCACTGAGGTCTATCAATAACAGGACTTTTATTTTTCTAGAGTCTGTGTATAAACAAATCTAATGTAAAACTTTGATACGTGCTGTCTCAGTGCTACTGTACGATGTTGGTGGAAGGCAGACTATAAATCATCAAAGCAGACATTGGATTTAAAAAATTTGTTGAGTTGTAAGAAGACAGGTTTTTCAACAATCTTTCCTATAAAAGGAAGATTTGAAATGGATCTGTAGTTATTAAGCACTGTAATATCCAGGCTGCTCTTCTTCAAAAGAGGCTTAGTAATAGCAGCCTTCAATGCTTTAGGAAATATTTTACAAATATTCCTCAATATTTTATTTTTAAAAATTTAACCCTCTTAGTAATATATTTAAATATATGAGTAGCCACTAGAAAGAATTGGGTTGTTTTACTAAATCAATTAATAAAATGATAAAGCTCTGTTCCCAATTGATAAAAGATATTGTTCTGTGTACATGTACAAATTATAATTTATAAAATTATAACACTGTTTTCTATGGTATATAGAAGGCATTTGACCTGTTGAGGAAAGTGTCCCAGTGGCTCTGGCCTGGGGAAAATGCAGTGGAATGAGTGGTTGAGATGATCATTTGCAACTTCCTCATCCACACCCTCCCTGACCTTTTAGTTCACCCAGTAAGAAGGCAATCATGGGTGGACATTGAGCACCTAATGAACACCACTGAGTGGCATCTTTCCACCCTTCAGATGGAAAGGACAGAAGAGAAGAAATACCAGGTGGTGGCTCCTAATCCTGTAGCACTATCAGTGTGAGATTTTGACCTGACCCATGCCCACATCCTAGGGACCCATTTGGGTTCTGAAAAGACCCTGGAGAGGATTAAAGCCAGATTTTATTGGTCTGGCATAAATGAGGAAATACATCGTTTATGCTGGTCTTGTCCAGAGTCCAGAGTGCCAATTGACAGAGATACTCGACAGGACCTAGTACCTCTTGTCCCACTACCGTTAATAGACTTCCTATATTAGCAAATCGGCAAAGATATTGTTGAGCAGCTTGAACCTTTGGCACAAAGCCACAAATACATTCTGGTCATGATAAATTACATCACGTGCTACCCAGAGGCCATTCTCATGTGACTATTGCCTTGGAACTGATGGGGTTCTTTATGCAGATTGGCATACCCAAAAAAAGTACTTACAGACCAGGGGATGACTTTCATATTTGGGACATTCAGGGAAGTTGCTAGAATGTTCTGCATCACCCACTGCAAAATGTCAGTGTACCACCCTCAGACAGATGGTCTGGTTGAATGATTCAAGCAGCTGCTCAACCAGATTCCTAGGAGGGTGGTGAGAGTAAATGGGAGAGACTAGTGCCAACTCCTCCCTCTTAGTACTGCAAACTTCTTCAGGCTTCTCTCCTGAGTCTGAGTTCCTCTGTGGAAGACATCCACTCCATTTACTAGACCTTGTAAAGGAGTATGCGGGGGAAAAAAAAGCCCTCACCTTCCTGTAAGGTAACAGAGTATGTTGCAATCTTACATGACCACTTTTCTAAGCTGCAGCCCATAGTGAAGGAACACATGGAAGGAGAGGCTCAGCACACACAGGCCCAGAAGTCTGCCCAGGGGACAGTGTCAAAGTTAATCAATGCCTGCAGAAACAAAAATGCCATGTCAATCTCCTAAAGCCATGGAGGGAGTAAGAGCACATAAACCTCTGCATATCTAGGGGGAGGCATACTTTGCAGGCATCAGTGACCTTGGTTTTGGAGAGACCCTTAGCCCTCTGTGGAAACACAAGCTTGGTGCAGCTATTGTCTCCATTACAGAAGCAGTGGATCCCAAACCTGTCCGAGCTGTGCTGATCCCTCACAGCATTGTAATGCAACTGAGTGTCGTGGTTCGGGAATGGCCATACTGTCTCCAGGAGGAGACATGGCAGAGATGAAGCTGGAGATTACACAGATGCAAGAGGTAGGGGTTTTCGAAGAGAGCTACAGTCGCTAGTCTAATGCTATTGTTTTTATCCCCAAACCTAAAGGGAACTGGCATTTTTGCAACAAATTTTATAAACTTAACCAGGACTCCCATTTTGATGTCTACCCATTACCAAGGGTGGACAATCTCCTGCAGCAATTAGGTAATGCCTAGTTTCTGTCCACCCTCAATACCATCCAAGATACCGGCTTGTGGATCAATTCCAGTAAGTGCAATATTGGGTGGGACAAGGCTGAATACTTGAGCTACGTGGTGGAAGGAGGCAGTGTCAAACCACAGTGTTCAAATGTTGCAGCCATTTGGAACCTGCCCTGGCCACAAACAAAAAGACAAGTGCATGCCTTCTTAGGATTTGCAGGGTACTACCGACAGCTTGTATCACCATTCTCAGAAGGGGCTATGCCTTTAATTACATTACTTACATTAAAGCAAGCCTCCAACACCGTAGTGTTGAATCCTGTGGTGGTGGCAGATCTCAGTGACTTAAAATAGACCCTTATGTCTGCTCCTGAATTAATTACCTGTAACTTTACTTTGTCTTTTTTCCTTCAGACTGATGCCTTGGACAACGGCCTAGGTGCAGTGCTGAGCCAAGCTGACTATTAAGCTGAACATCCCATCATGTACCTCAGCCAGAAACTGTTAGACAGGTATGATGCAATTAAGCAGAAAGCTCTGGATATCAAATGGGCCATAATTGAACTTATGTATTACCCCCTGGGATGGGAGTTTGTGCTGGTGACCAACTACATCCCACTGCAGTGGCTGTACACCAACAAGGAATCCAACTTACGGGTTACCCACTTGTTCTTGAATCTACAAACATACAAGTTTGTGGTGTGGTACAGGCAAGGGGCACTCCATGCCAACGACAACACCCTCTCCTGGGCACTTGACCTCTACCCTCCACTCTAGGAACAAACTTGGAGGGGGGTGGCATTTCACACATGTGTGTTTGAGGATCTTGTTCGGGGCTCTGCCAAGGTAAATGACACCACTCCGTGGGTGAGAGGGGTGCACTGTCATGTACAACTTATTCTGTTTTACTCACATCACCAAAAGACCACTCATGCCTTGTGCTTACCTGTTTTTAAAGGGAGGCTTGGGTTTTATTTTTATTTTGTTTTTTATTGTTTTTTTTTTTTTTTTTTTTTTTGATATGTTTGTGTTTTTAGCTATTTTAGTGCAGTGCAAGATGGCCACGCCATGGACCAGCTACTTGCATGTGGAGGGAGGTGAGTCATAAGAGGGGTTTGTGGCAGTGCGACAGAGACACTAATGGTTTTAACTGTTTAATCCATTTAGTGGCAACACAACCCGCTGTAGTGCCTGTTAGTGCAGAGTACACATGTGTTGGCTTTAATGATTGTTGGATGAGAGCAGCGCAGCATTTGAGGGGTACCGAAAACAAAAGAGAAGGTGATTGCCGAGTCTGGGGAGGTAGATAGTGGAAGGACGAATTGGACATTACCACACTGCTGATTTCTTTACTGGTAGCTATCCAGTGGGCTGGAGTAGCTCCAAGTGGTGGCTATTCTCACAGCAGTTATGCTGACAAGCCAGAATTAGCAAGTGGGTGAGAGAGGTCAAGGCAGCAGGAAGAAAGTAAGAGTCCTGATCTGGCAACATTCAGTCAAGGGCATGGCACCTGGGAAGGAGTTGTGCTGACCGACGGCAGTGGCAGCTCCCAGTCAGTGGCTACCAAATGAGATGTTAGTTCAAAAGGGTATGGAGGGCTGTGTCCTTAGGATGCCCATGGGTCTTGACAAAATGTATTGATTTTACCTTCCTGTGTTGGATTTTAACTATTTGGATTATTTGCTGTGACTTTTACCCTCAACTAAAGAGCACCAGATTTTATCATTGATAATTTATTGATTTATTTATTGAAATGCACTGCACTGTTTTGGTATTTGTGCGAAAATTAAATCATAAACTACTTTTGAAACATACTCTTATCGATATGTGGTTTCATCGCACTGGCTCATCTCTATTCATGACTATAGACAGTCTTAGGATCAAGGACGTTAGGGCAGCTGCAGTTAGACTGGACCATAACAGTCATATAATAGATAGTTATATCAAATACTTAACATTGCTTGATTTAGTGTTTCTATAAACATTTATGCTATTGTAATAATATAAATTACCTAAATGTGTTGATTCTATGGTGTGGCAATTTTCTGAAATTATATGTAATAAAATAGTATGTTTAATCTAATGAATATGCCTGCAATTAAAAAAAACATTGTTCTGCTTAATGATATGGCAACTACAGATACTTTTCTATATTATCGAAAACCACAAACTATATTATATTTTCTCCCAGAGCAGAGACCAATATGGAGTCATCACTGACTTGGCCATGTTCTCCTTGCCTTTACCTTCAGCACAGATTTGTTTTATGGAAGATGTCGGAAACAATTCAAAGGTAAAAAGTAAAAAGACAAACTTGTACAATGGTCCTTACTACATAACCATGGTGTACCTTTATGTTCAGTATGTTATTTGATCTGTCTAATCTACACATATATTAGTTTAAATAATTAATTTTGTATGTAGTTTATATTTTAAATGTTATAAATTTTATATGATTTTTTTTTATTCCAGGATTTTTTTTACTGTTCTTTTCTATGGTTATTCTTCTGACTTTATGGTATGTTCCTTTCTTCTACTTTTTGGGTAAAACAAGAATCATTGTTTTAATTATCTTTTTCATCAGACATATTTTTGCATCTTGCTGTTTATTGTCCTTTTAATCTCTAAAAAAATGTTCACACCTGATCTGTTGTATACTGATTTCAAGCAAACAAACTCCTCGAACTGCCACCTTATCGTGGTGGAGGGGTTTGCGTGTCCCAATGATCCTAGGAGCTCTGTTGTCCGGGGCTTTATGCCCCTGGTAGGGCCACCCAAGGCAAACTGGTCCTAGGTGAGGGATGAGACAAAGTGCAGTTCAACACAACCTCCTATGATGAATAAAAACTTTGGACGACGTTTTCCCTTGCCCGGACGCGGGTCACCGGGGCGCCGCTCTGGAGCCAGTCCTGGAGGTGGAGCTCGATGGCGAGCGCCTGGTGGCCAGGCTTGCACCCATGGGGCTCGGCCGGGCACAGCCCGAAGAGGCAATGTGGGTCCCCCTTCCCATGGGCTCACCAACCTATGGGAGGGGCCAAGGAGGTCAGGTGCAGTGTGAGTTGGGTGATGGCTGAAGACAGGGACCTTGGCGGTCCGATCCTCGGCTAAAGAAGCTGGCTCTTGGGACGTGGAATGTCACCTCTCTGAAGGGGAAGGAGCCTGAGCTAGTGCGCGAGGTTGAGAGGTTCCGGCTAGATATAGTCGGGCTCACCTCGATGCAGAGCTTGGACTCTGGAACCAATCTTCTTGAGATGTGCTGGACTCTGTACCACTCTGGAGTTGCCCCCGGTGAGAGGCGCCGAGCGGGTGTGGGCATACTTATTGCCCCCCAACTTGGAGCCTGTACATTGGGGTTTACCCCGGTGGACGAGAGGGTAGCCTCCCTCCGCCTTCAGGTGGGGGGACGGGTCCTAACTGTTGTTTGTGCGTATGCACCGAACAGCAGTTCGGAGTACCCACCCTTTTTGGAGTCCCTGGAGGGGGTGCTAGAGGACATACCTTCTGGGGACTCCCTTGTTCTGCTGGGGGACTTCATTGCTCATGTGGGCGATGACAGTGAGACCTGGAAGGGCGTGATTGGGGGGAATGGTCCCCCCCGATCTGAACCCGAGTGGTGTTTTGTTATTGGACTTCTGTGCTCGTCACGGATTGTCCATAACAAACACTATGTTCAAGGATAGCGGTGTTCATATGTGCACTTGGCACCAGAACACCCTAGGCCTCAGTTCGATGATCGACTTTGTGGTCGTGTGTCGGACTTGTGGCCACATGTCTTGGACACTCGGGTGAAGAGAGGGGCGGGGCTGTCAACTGATCACCACCAGGTGGTGAGTTGGCTTCGATGGTGGGGGAGGATCCCGGTCAGGCCTGGTAGGCTCAAATGTGTTATGAGGGTCTGCGGGAACGTCTGGCAGAGCCCCCTGTCAGAAGTAGCTTCAAACTCCCACCTCCGGCAGAACTTCGACCATGTCCCGAGGGAGGAGGGGGACATTGAGTCTGAATGGGCCATGTTCCATGCCTCTATTGTTGAGGCGGCTGACCGGAGCTGTGGCCGTAAGGTGGTCGGTGCCTGTTGTGGCGGAAATCCCCGAACCCGTTGGTGGACACCAGCAGTGAGGGATGCCGTCAAGCTGAAGAAGGAGTCCCTTTTGTCCTGTGGGACTCTGGAGGCAGCTAATAGGTACCGGCAGGCCAAGCGGAATGCAGCTTCAGTGGTTGCTGAGGCAAAAACTCGGGCATGGGAGGAGTTTGGGTAGGCCATGGAGAACGAATTTCAGATGGCTTCAAGGAGATTCTGGTCCACCATCCGGCGTCTCAGGAGGGGGAAGCAGTGCAGTGTCAACACTGTATATGGTGGGGATGGTGCGCTGCTGACCTCGACTCGGGATGTTGTGGGTCGGTGGGGGAGTACTTCGAAGACCTCCTCAATCCCACTAATATGCCTTCCAATGAGGAAGCAGAGCCTGAGGACTCAGAGGTGGGCTCCCCCATCTCTGGGACTGAGGTCACCGAGGTGGTCAAAAAACTCCTTGGTGGCAGGGCCCCGGGGGTGGATGAGATACGCCCGGAGTTCCTCAAGGCTCTGGATGTTGTAGGACTGTCTTGGTTGACACGCCTCTGCAACATCGCATGGACATCAGGGACAGTGCCTCTGGATTGGCAGACTGGTGTGGTGGTCCCCCTATTTAAGAAGGGGGACCAGAGGGTGTGTTCCAACTACAGAGGGATCACACTCTTCAGCCTCCCTGGAAAAGTCTATTCGGGGGTTCTGGAGAGGAGGGTCCGTCGGATAGTCGATCCTTGGATTCAGGAGGAACAGTGTGGTTTTCGTCCTGGTCGCGGAACAGTGGACCAGCTCTATACCCTTAGCAGAGTCCTGGAGGGTGCATGGGAGTTCACCCAACCAATCTACATGTGTTTTGTGGACTTGGAAAAGGCGTTCGACCGTGTCCCTCTGGGAATCCTGTGGGGGGTGCTCCGGGAGTATGGGGTACCGGACCCCCTGATAAGGGCTGTACAACCAGTGTCAGAGCTTGGTCCGCATTGCCGGCAGTAAGTCGAACCCGTTTCCAGTGAGAGTTGGACTCTGCCAGGGCTGCCCTTTGTCACCGATTCTGTTCATAACTTTTATGGACAGAATTTCTAGGCGCAGTCAGGGTGTTGAGGGGGTCCGGTTTGGTGGACTCAGGATTGGGTCACGGCTTTTTGCAGATGATGTTGTCCTGTTTGCTTCATCAGGCCGTGATCTTCAGCTCTCTCTGGATCGGTTCGCAGCTGAGTGTGAAGCAGCATGGATGGGAATCAGCACCTCCAAATCCGAGGCCATGGTCCTCAGCCGGAAAAGGGTGGAGTGCCCTCTCAGGGTTGGGAGCGAGATCCTGCCTCAAGTGGAGGAGTTCAAGTATCTCGGGGTCTTGTTCACGAGTGAGGGAAGAATGGAGCATTAGATCGACAGGCGGATCGGTGCGGCGTCCGCAGTGATGCGGGCTCTGCATCGGTGTGTCGTGGTGAAAAAGGAGCTGAGCCGTAAGGCAAAGCTCTCAATTTACCAGTCGATCTATGTTCCTACCCTCACCTATGGTCATGAGCTATGGGTAGTGACCGAAAGAACGAGATCGCGAATACAAGCGGCTGAAATTAGTTTCCTCCGCAGGGTGTCTGGGCTCTCGCTTAAAGATAGGGTGAGAAGCTCAGTCATCCGGGAGGGGCTCAGAGTAGAGCCGCTGCTCCTCCGCATCGAGAGGAGTCAGATGAGGTGGCTCGGGCAACTGATCAGTTTGCCTCCTAGACGCCTCCCTGGTGAGGTGTTCCGGGCACGTCCAACCGGGAGGAGGCCCCGGGGAAGACCCAGGACACGCTGGAGGGACTATGTCTCCCGGCTGGCCTGGGAACGCCTCGGGATTCTCCCGGAAGAGCTAGAAGAAGTGGCCAAGGAGAGGGAAGTCTGGGTATCTCTGCTCAAGCGGCTGCACCCGCGACCCGACCTCAGATAAGCGGAAGAGGATTGATGGATGGATGGAAACCTGAAGATGTTTTGCAATTTTAAGAATACAAATTAAGTAACAGAAATTTAGTTTAGATGTTCTCAATTCCTGATATACTCTCATAAAGCCCCATGTCTATATAGAAAAGCAAAATGTTAAGGTTGATGTCGTTGAGACTGTGACATAAATCTTACATGTTTAAGTAATGTTAATATTGGAGATCTTAATATAGATTTTAATGCTGTCAAAATCCTTATATGTGAGATATTCAAGCTAAAAATGGCCCTAATTCCAATGTGGAGAATAGTCATGTTGTCGTTACTGGTTATGACACAGCGACGTAATTCTTCAATGACTGATAATTTCTCCTAATAAAACAGTTTCAGTAGATCGCGACCCCAGTTTAATGTTGTGCCGATCCTTATATGTTTTTAAATATTCAAATTAGAAAAGCGTCTGTGTCTGTTGTAATGCCTGGGTGAAGAACTGGCATGTTAGTCTTACCGACAGGGCTACAGGAACATGAGCGACACTTATTCCTGTTAGGGGACCGTTTTCCTGTTTTTTTTTTATTACAATCCAATCCTGTTTTACATTGCCACAATTCTCGTTTTTTGAGTTATTCAAATTAGAAAAGTACGATTTACTAATCCTTATATACCGAATAGCTATTTTAGGTCGATATTGCTAACATTGTAATGTACATTGTGTGTCTGGACACCTTTTCTGTTACGTTTATTTGTAATTAATCTCTTTTTAATTGCCTTATTTAATTTTTCATACTTTTAATTCGAAAAAACATTCTTTTATCCATCTTGGTGAATTTATATGATGGATTAAGAGATCCAGGACGACACTGCACAAAAATGAAGCGGTTTGTATAGTGCAAAATATTAGAACCCAGTTCGGTATACTTCGTTCCTTTTAACATACATTATTTGAAAATGCGTCATACAAATGACAAGTCAAGAGACTTTTATTTTGATACATTATATTGAATTCACAAGCGGAAGTGTTTCTTTTCTTTTGCTTGCGTCACACAGTAAGTGTGTCCAGATTGAGCTTCCGTAGAGTGCTAATCACTGTTTTTTTCCGTATTTCGTTGCTGTTACATGTGGAGAGCAAGAGTTTACTGGCGATGGCTGTTGTTAATAGTTTCTTAAGTGACGCAGTGGAGGGTCAGTTTGATGACGCAGAGTCATCGGATTGGTATGTTATTTTCCTTAAATTATTTATGTTTAATAATGGGTGAAATTTTATAACAATGCGAAAGTAATTCTGTAGTTTCAAAAGTACTATGAAAAGGTGTATTAATATTGTTTATAACCTTATTTACTAACTTGTCAGCTGCTACAAAAATATAGTTTTTTTTTATTATTTATATCATACAATTGTGGTATTGATCAGTTTATTAAAAGGAAAATCGTTGATCGGTACGTACACTAAAACGTGTGGTTGTCCAGTCTCATTTATAGTCATTGGAGATTCTTGGAGAAATAAAGGTTGAGAACCACTGATACAAGAGACAAACTGGAATGACTTCTTTTTTCGCAGTAGTACCTGTAGATGTCAAACTTTGCGTTTACTTTTTTGTGTAGTTTTTTCGCTTTTAATTTCTTATCAATATGTTTACGTTTTAAGTGAATTACTTTCCCATAACGGTTAATTAGTCAATAAAAATCAATATATGCTTGTTTGCAGATACATCTTATTCCGTATGTACACAGTGCCTATTAATTGGCAGCCGATTTATTTTTCCCAACATAAGATATAATTATTTAGCTGACATTTAAACTGGATTGTTTTATGTCAAGTTTTGCGATGGTTTTATCCAAAGGAACTTGAAAGTCACAGGCACGTAGAGTCACTGTTTACATGTGTCTAAAATTAGACATAAGCGGGTTTGTTATCTACATGAAAGAGAGCGATTGATGTCTGAAGAAACTGAGAACCAAATATGCACTTTTGACTTTGGAGAGGTTAAGATGGTTGATAAGTGGTTTCACCATATATACTGTACTACCTGGGATGAAAAAATAAATTCAGCCACGCCCACATATTCATTCTTTCATTAATTTTCCACTGCTTATCCTAGATTGGGTGGGTGGTGGGGCAACAGTATTAGCTGCGAGGCCCATATGTCCCTTTCTCCAGCCGCACTTGCCAACAAAGACAGTGGGATCCCAAGGTTTTCCCAGGCCACCTAGAAGATATAATCCTCCCAGTGAACCTGGGGTCTCTTTCCAACTAATTGTGTCCACAAAACACTCCACAGGAAGGCATCCATATCAGATGCCCAAACCATCTAAATTGGTTCCTCTTGATGCAGAGGTTCAGTGAGTTTACTCTGAGCCTCTCCTGGATATCTGTGCTTCTCATTCAATATTTAAGGGAGAGTGTAGCCACCCAGCACAGAAAGCTCAATTTGGCCAGGTCATTACCCAAGCTCACGACCATACTGTAGTAGGGACATAGATCGATTGGTAATTTTGAGAGCTTCACCTTCTGACTCAGCTCCTTCTTCATCACTAGAAATTGGTATAGTGACCCTATAACTGCTCTTGCTACCCTTATCCGTCTGTCAATCTCGCCACCTCTTTTCTCCTCACTCGTAAACAAGACCCTGAGGTGCTTAAACATCTCCACTTGAGACAGTAACTGATTTCCCTCTCAAAGAGGACAGTCCACCTTTTTCCCTGCTGAGGACTGTGGCCTCAGATTTGAAGGTGCTGATCCTCATTCCTTCTGCTTCACACTTGATCGCAAACTGTCCCAATGTGTGCTGGAGCTCACAACCCAATGAAGCCAACAGGACCACATCATCTGCAAAAAGCAATTACACAATTCTAAGGCCATCCAACTGGGCATCCTCTCCTCTCTGGCTGCATCTTGATATCTTATCCATGAAAATCACAAATGGGATATGAGACCAAGAAAAGCCCTTGGTGAGTCCCACTCCCACTGGCAGCAACGCTGATGTTTTTCCAAGTATGCAGATAGAGCTCTCACTTATTATATGCCTCAGAACCCCATCCGCTCCCAGCACCCTCCACAAAATCCCTTGAGGTACATGGTCATACACCTTCTGTAAGTATACAAAACATATGTGGACAGATTGGGCATATTCCAGTGTCCCCTCCAGGATCCTCATTAAGGTAAAGAGTTGGCCCACTGTTCCACGGCCTGGACAAAATCCACACTGCCCCTTTTGGATCAGAGGTTCCACAAATGGACAGAGTCTCCTTTCTTATACCATGGCATAAACTTTTGCAGAGATGCTGAGGAGTGTGATACCCCAGTAGTTGGAGCACACCCTCTGGTTCCCCTTTTTAAAAATGGGGAATGCTACTCCAGGTGCACAGGTCCTGATGACCACACAACATTGAAAAGGCATGACAGCCCAACAATGTCCAGAACCTTCAGCCTTTCTGCACTGATCTCATCCACCCCCCGGGGTCTTGCAACAGCAAAGTTGCTTAACTACTTCAGGGAAATGGGCATTGATCCCCCATCAGCTTCTGGCTCTACCTTCTCCACAGAGGACGTGTCTGTTGAATTCAGGAGCTCCTGAAAGTGTTCCTTCCACTGCCAGACTACATCCTCAGTCTGGGTCAGCCCTTCTCCACCCTTGCGAGAACAGCCTAAGTGAAGCCTTTCCTTCCCCTTTGCCAGAACCTCATTGAGCCTTACTAATTTTCTCTTTCAATGGTCTCCCCAAACTCCAGCCTCTTTCAAGAGGTTTGGTTTCAGAACCAAGTATGTAGGTGAACATTAGCCTAACTATATCTAGTTAGTAGTATTGCACCTCCTTCACCCCCAAGAGAGGTGACATTCCATGTCCCAAAAGTCATGCGATTGGGTTCCAGTCAGCCAAGTGCT
The DNA here is from genome assembly GCF_900747795.2 of Erpetoichthys calabaricus. Lineage (NCBI taxonomy): Eukaryota > Metazoa > Chordata > Cladistia > Polypteriformes > Polypteridae > Erpetoichthys > Erpetoichthys calabaricus. The sequence continues at coordinate 140,902,899 of NC_041399.2, forward strand.
CTGCCTTCGACTGCTGCCAAGGTCACATTGCAGCTGGCCCTTATTCTTCCAGCAGGTGATGGGCCCACAGGAGGTGTCAACATATTGATCTATAATTTGCAGTAAACAAAATATTGAAGAATGTTCCATAAAATGATGGATCTTTCCCTACACTTTACAGAAACATTGTGCATTTACATTACATGCAGCAGACCACCAAATTTATTAGGTGAGCAAAAATATAGTAACAGATAATCTTAAAATAAATTTAGTCAAATAACTCTTAATATGTGATTTCATATCCTTTACTTTCAATAGCTGCATTGCACCTAATTGTCATCACCAAACGGTTGGTTTCATCTTTTGATATGCCTTTCCAGGCTGTTAACGACTGCCTCTTTCAGTCTCATCGCTGTATTTTTTTGCAAATTCCAATTTGGATTTAAACATTTTACTTGTTATGAATGGTTTGCATCTTCTGGTATGGATGCTATATTTCTACTCTAGAAGTCTTTTTGAATCGCAAACTGTGATACCTTTGTTTCTACTAAAATCCTTCCCATTACAACAAGTCATTTAAGAACTTTCCTTTTAAAGTTGTGACCCAACAGACACAATTGCTCATTCCCAACAATGGGTTCAAAAAATGAATAAATAGTGAATTTTATTATACACAGATACCTTTTTCAGGCTATTTCTTCAAAACTAGCACTCATAAGTGCAATTCCAATAATAATACTCCTCTAATCTCCTCCAGGCACGCCTTGTCCTCCACCTCCTGACTCTAACTCCCTGGATGAAGTTGAGAGACTTCTTTTATGCCAGATCTGGGAGTACTTCTGGTGCCACATGCTTACACACTGGAATCACTTGCGGTTCAGACAGAACCTCCTTAAAATGTCTTAAGTTTATATATCCTGATAGGGCTGTCCATCAGCACTACAATTCACAAGGTGCCCTGCAGGTGTACAAATAGGAGTTCTACCCAAGGTATATATACTGGGGGACTACATGGCCCCAAGAGGGAGTCTTACACTGCCCTTCCAAAATATCTTCCCGGCCAGGAAAGGTACCCACAACCAACTCACCTGGGATGCCTGTCCATCGAAGTCCTTCCCTTATGGCCTTCCATCTGGGTAAAGGACCACACTCCTTCCTGGCCGGGATGCCAGTCCATCCACTTTCGAATGTGGAATATTTTATGCAGACTTCAGTCCTTTACTGGAAAAATACTGTTTAAAGCCATATGGAAAATACGCTTAGACTTTGTTTTTTTTTTTAACTTTCCAAAAAGTACTTGCATTGACATTGTGTTATAGGCTTTACAGCTTCCGGAGCTCAGATTTGATTCCTGGCCTCATTTTTCTCTATATGTGGTTTACACATCTTTTGTCTTTGTGCATGCTTCCTTCTGTGTATTAAAGATGTTTTTGATAGGTTAATGGATGACTGAAAATCTGCCGTAATGTGGAAAAGTGTGTCCTGCAGTAAATGAGCTGCTGAAAGTTGCTGATGGCATTGATTCTGGCTTGAGGAAACTTTGTTATGGACTGAGTGTTTAAAGAAAACAAATGAATGACATAAGTCAACAGTCTTCCAAAAAAACCACAATATCAGTGGCCTTCACAAATACTTTTGAAGGGTAATTCTCAAAATTTAAGAAATAATAGAGCTATGTTTATTTTATCCATATATTTTATATAATACTGTTTTTCAGAAAAGGCCTGTTTTATTAAAGATGCAGCATATGAGCTTAGTGGTGTAGGTCAAACTCCTGTTACACTGGAATCTGAGGACTTTTTGTATTGTTCAAATAGCAATTTTTTAAATTGTATGTTCAAAGGTTAAAAAAGTACGCTTTTTTCTTTTATAGTGAAGGCAATGTTAATGAAAAGAATATTGGTTCATTGATAACATTAGAAGATAATGTGAACAGCCTAACACTTGATGCTTCAGTGGAAGAAAGAAATGATGAAGATTTTGAAAATGAAGATGTCGAGGCTGACTGGGATTGGGGAGATTCTGGAGGAGATCTTACAAAACGATATGCAGCTTTCAAGGGGAGCAACCAACAGGTAATTTCCAGTTAATTACCCGTTTAAATATGTGCTTTCAAAAGATTACTAGAAATGAGCTTCCTAATTACATGTTTTTTTGTAGTTAAATCATTTTTCAAATTTACACAAAAAATGTCTAATGTCATTCTTAATATTTGCTGAATGATTTGATATGATATTTATTAGAGAATGAACACCATTTGTCAATATGTCAAACTAACACAGACAGATACAGTACTGTATGTTTGAATTGTTGCTGTATTTTCTTGATACTTGGACATTACTAGGAGGCATCGCCCCCGCCAGCGCTATGCCCCGTTGTGAAGAGGGGGGCTAAACGCACCCCAAGGAGATGCAGCCGCTCCTCCGAAACCCCTCTTAAACGGTGATACAATGGGAAACAAATGCATTTTTTTAACCTTCTCTTTGCTCGATCAGCTGCCGGCTTGCTGATGCTGCTGCAGTGCCGCGTGGTCTGCATTTCATGTGGTGCATCAAACGTTTAAAAGCCTGTATAGCAGCTGTCCTTTTGTCTCACTGTCTTGTCTGTCTTCTCCCCTAGACATCATCAAACACTATTCGATCTCTTTTCACTGTTCCGATATTTCACCGAGTAATGTTTTCCGTTTGTTTGCTCTAATGTGATGTTTACTCTCATTTTTGTGAGACTTTCAAATTTTCCTACTTCCCATTATCTCTATCCTGCTCTGCATGTGTCTCATGGGAGTTGCTTCCAAAGGTTGTATGACGTGACTTGACTGTTTCGCAGGACGTGAAAGTGTCTCTCTTCAAAAGATCACGTCTTGTCGCAGGAAAAAAGTCTTGTATCGTCACAAGTTTTTTTTTTTTTTTTAATAATAGAGAGATATTGGCCTACTTCTATTAATAATTATTTTATTTTTTTTAGTCAAATCCCCAGAACTCAAGCCGTACCTCAAAAATATCTACACCTTCTGACAAAATGCTGAGAAAATATGAACACAAAATCAATTTAGGTGAGTTAAGATTTTCAGACAAGCTTTCTGTGACCTGGGGATTTGGCATTCAGCATGGTACATACTATGTACACATTAGTAAAAAAAAGTTGTATGCAGTATTGTGATACTCTCTATTTACGTTCTTGATGTCACAAACTAAAAAATGTATATCCTTTATTTAGATTTAGCTGTAGATAAACTCCTGTGTGGAGTTTGCATGTTCTCCCCGTGTCTGCGTGGGTTTCCTCCGGGTGCTCTGGTTCGGGTGCACAGTCCAAAGACATGCAGGTTAGGTGCATTGGTGATCCTAAATTGTCTATAGTGTGTGTGTGTGTGTGTGTGTGTGTGTGCACGCACCCTGCGGTGGGCTGGCGCCCTGCCCGGGGTTTCTTTCCTCCTTTGCGCCCTGTGTTGGCTGGGACTGGCTCCAGCAGACACCGTGACCCTGTACTTAGGATATAGCAGGATGGATAAAGAATGAATGGATAATTTGCAATGTGAGGTGGCACAGTAGCTTAGTAATTATTACCACTGAACTGCATACCCAGCCTTTTGAGTTAGAATTCCACACCCCATTGTTGCATATGTGGAGTTTGTATACTACCCCCATATCTGCATGGCTTTCCTCTCTTTACTTCCTTTTTCCTCCCATATCCTCAAAAACATGCATATTAGCATAATTGACAACTCTGAATTGGCTCTTGTGTTAATGCAAGTGTGGGGACTGTGCATAAATTAAAGTATAATTGGACTGGTATCATGTGTTGGTCTGGTTCCAGCTTTGTTTCCAGTACAGTTAGGATAGTTCCCTTGTGGACCTGAAATGGATTAAGCAAGGTTGAAAACATTATACTATGTTACAACTAGAAGTGTAACCTCAGCACTTTCAGCATTGTGTTGTGGAGTACAATAGAGCTCTCTGGCCATAAAATGTTCTATACACCAGGACCTTGGACAGTTTAAATTGCTTTACTGAACCTAGAAAGAATTAAATAATTTTGGGAAAAGTGAGTTTACTTGTGTGGGGTTCCCTCACTTCTTACAATAATATTAGTCAGTGATGATAGTTAGATGAACTATGAATTTCCAAAGATAATAACAGATGTATAACAAATGTTTTTTTAGAGCTCTTTGCATATGTTGTTTTGCACTTTTGGTAAAAAATGCTGTTGACTTGAAAAATCACATTTTAATTTGAACGAGCTGTATATACCCGGCGTTGCCCGGGGCAGAAGTAACCTAATCGGTCAAACACTTACATATATACCAAAGTAAACCTAATCGGTCAAACAGTTACATATATAAAAAAACCGAACCTAATCGGACAAACAGCTTCATATATACAGAAGCGAACCTAATCGGAGAAACAGCTAATCTATATACATAAGCAAACCTAATTGGTCAAACAGTTACATAAATACAAAAGCAAACCTAATCGATCAAACAGCTTCATATATACAGAAGCGAACCTAATTGGTCAAACAGTTATGCATGTGCAGAATGATTTTACAAACATTATGCGTGTTAACAATCATTAAAAAGAAAAGATTGAGGAACTCTTCTTCTATATGTGATGAAGCCACTAATAAGACAGATTTTTTTCAGTACCCAGCTGTTTCATAACTAAACTACTGCCACCCCAAAGTAATGCCTAATAGTGGTTTTTGGGGTAGCTGTGGAATAAAAAGGGTGTTTTTTAGTCAGTAAGAATCTGACACTACCCTTCAGTACGGGCTGAAGGGTGCCTATGTAAGGTTTTACATCCTTCCCGTATGGAAAAAAAAACATACTAAACTTTTTTTTCATCATTACAGATAATCTCAGTCAAATCGAAGTACGCATTATCAATTTATTTTTATCTAATTTTTACTTTTTTCACAAAGCCATCCCATGCCAATTTGTATGAATAAACTTTTGCTAGAGAGTTAGCAAAAGTTTATTCATGCACATATTTTAATACGGATAATCTATCTCTAATCAAGGTTCTCATTTTCATTCTAATTTAAAATAATAATAGATACTCATTTTTTTCTTCTGTTTTAGAAAAACCAATCTATGCCACCTACGTCTTCGTCAAGTCAGCTTCATCCAGCTTCATCACATATAGAAGAAGAGTTCCTCAATCTTTTCTTTTTAATGATTGTTAACACGCATAATCTTTGTAAAATTATTCTGCACATGCATAACTGTTTGACCAATTAGGTTCGCTTCTGTATATATGAAGCTGTTTGATCGATTAGGTTTGCTTTTGTATTTATGTAACTGTTTGACCAATTATGTTTGCTTATGTATATAGATTAGCTGTTTCTCCGATTAGGTTCGCTTCTGTATATATGAAGCTGTTTGTCCGATTAGGTTCGGTTTTTTTATATATGTAACTGTTTGACCGATTAGGTTTACTTTGGTATATATGTAAGTGTTTGACCGATTAGGTTACTTCTGCCCCGGGCAACGCCGGGTATATACAGCTCGTATATATATATATATATATATATATATATATATATATACATATACACACATACATGCAGTTTTAATAACACAGAAATCAATATAAACATTAACATCATTATCATATGAGAATATGAAGTAATATATAAGAAGCACATTTCATATAAATATAAATTATTAAACAGTAAAATCTTCTTCTGTAATTTGCTACCGTGGCAATTTGTGTGTCTGTCCAGGATTTTAAATGACCTGTAGCTCGCAAACCGTTGCACCTATACACTTGAAATGTGGTACACATATAGTACGTCACGTCTACTATCCGCTTTATGGGTGATGATTGTTTTAGTCTTTTTATCTTTATTTTATTTTATTGTACAATCAAGTCCTATCGGCGCACAGCAGGGCAGCCGTGGGCGGATGCGTATGGTGTATTCACTCCATGTTATCGTGCATTGCGCTGTCAGTGGTATTTTGATAAAAGAATTTGAACAACATATAAGAAGCGTATAAATTATTAAACAGTAAAACATTAACATTTAAGAAGTAAAGTTACATTAAGTACTACTGCTGTGCCTTCGGGTATACCTCATTTTTTGTTTGCCCATTACATGCTTAAATGTATACATTTTTTGGTGCACCTACCCGAGAACACACGAGATATAACCGAGCGTGGGAGAAGCATGGATTTTAAACACGCGTTGAGTTGATGTGCTGGTCTCCCTCGTGAAATAACTGGTAATGTTTGACTAAAATCTACAGCGAGTAAAACGACATTAGCTCCTATTTTTTTTTTTACGATCTCTGAGATGTTGCTTTTTTCGGTTCAAGGCTTCATAAGCTCTTTTATGTTGTATGGTGTACTTATCCCAAACCATCATCTTTGAATGTTGCAAGACTTTCGCCTTGTATGTAGATCGGGGTAATTACATTCATTGCATTCCTAGTCTGAATCACAATGTGATTGTATGGGTGGTTACCTGGCACTGTAGGGTTGCCACCCGTCCTTTAAAATACGGAATCGTGCCGCGTTTGAGAATGAAATTGCGCGTCCCGTTTTGAATCAATACTGGACGGGATTTATCCCGTATTTTTTTTATCATTTTTTTTTTTAAAGCAGCGTCTCATGCAAATCATCCCACACGCATTTTATGATGATGCCTCCTTTCCTACTTTTGATTGGGTAATACTTGATGTCATCGTTAGTTTGATTGGTGTTTTTAACTGTCCAGTGAGTAGGGCGTGTCTTTCAACTGTAAGCAGATTTTTTGCACTGGTATCACTGACCTCGACGACGGCGACGTTATACGTCAAAAATAAATAAAATGACGATTTTAGCGATACTTTATTACGACGGCGGCTACATAGACACGATCAAATAAAAAAAAAAAAATCAAATAATCATTCTACATTTTCAAAACGTCGAAAAAACGACGGAATGAAAAAAAGGCCCACCCGACGACCCACCCAATCCATTTTTATATATATAGATAATATGTCTATTATATATGTTTCGCCAAGATTCAATCAGATGTATAAAGCCAACTTTTTCTCTCTTTTTTAAAAGAATTAAACAGGATTTTGATTGATGGGTGAATTTTTAAAAAATGAGTATCCATACTCAGTTTTCCTGTGTAATCAAATGGATCCCTGTTTGATTCACTAAAATATTGTGAAGCAGAAATAATACGCCTGGTGAGGTTGGAGAACTAGAAGTAAGATGAAAGTGTTGCAACTTCCTAGTGCTGAGGAACGCCCAGACTTTCTTGACATTAAAATACCAATTAAATAATCGTCTTCAGATTATAGCTAACTGTGCCTGTAATGAGCCATTGTTAGTTTGGATTGACATTCAAAGTCAATCATAATATCCTTTACAAACTGAATTTTCCTTAACTTAAAATTATTTAAAAAATACATTGAAAATTAAATAACAATCATTATAGTGAAGGTAATTAGAGCTGGTCGTGATTTAGAAGATGGATTAGACTAGGTCTCTGTATTTTTCCCAATTTCTAACAAGCCAGATTTTATGCTATCAGTTATGAATCTTGGCTTTACTTCATGGGTGTCTAGAAGGATTGCTTGGTTTGTTTTAATGATCTACATTAATGTCATTTGAGCAGATCACTAAGAAATTTAGCATTCCTAAAAAAACTTTATTGTTATTTACAGGTAACAGATTTATTTAAAGAAAAAACCGCATTAGTTACAAACTTCAAGTTTTCAGTAATTGAGAAGTAGGTGTTCTATTATAAACGTGAACATCTATTTCTGTTTTTATCAGGTATTGAAGTTGTGTCTTAAAGATTGATATGAGATAAGAGCTGAAAGTAGAAATACCTTAAGAAGTCAGGGATGACAATGAGTATACTGACATTTTGAGCCAAGAAAAACATTGTTTTGTTATGGATTTCAGAAAGGGTTCCTAGTACCAAAGGTTGGCTAAGTACTGTAGTGAAATGTAAACCTTTAGATAACTAAACTTGTATATTGCTTTCATAATGTAATATGTTTTACAAAACATGTGAACCTTTTTTGGCTTACAGTGGCTCTTTTACAAAATATCAGAATCTTTTTTTGACTTTTTTTAATTTAAGGTAGTAATTTGGCCCATGTCTGAAATTTGCAATTTATGCTATTTATGGGTTCCTCTCTGTGACCTTCTCTATGCTCTGTTTTATTTTGAGCTGAAATATGTTTTGTTCATGTTTGTCTGTTTCCATTTTGTATTTATTTTATGAAATGAAAAGTTTAATTATTATACAATGTTAAAAAAAAAAAAAAAACAACCCTGGGCTAATGGTAGATGGCCTGCAGAAATTTCAAACTTCTGAAAGTCTTTGTTCTTGTGTATAAGAAGAAAACAGAACTTGACAAAACATGGCTGTCCATCCATCTCATGCATACAGAAGATCAATGTTCGGTGGGCAGATGAGGCAAAATTAATCTCTTTGACTGAAACATGCAATGTTACATTTAAAAGAAAAAGCACTGCTTACCCTCACCAAAACATCTTCCCAGTTGTGAAGAGTGGCAGACAGAGCATCATGGTTTGGAGCTGCTTAGACAGAGCTGTATTGAGGGAACAAAAAATTCAAAACTATATATACTGAATCTTAATAGAACTTGTCTGATGCAATAAGACCCAGAATTATCAATGAATTGAAACTGTATTGAGAATACTTGTGTATTGATTCTCATTTGCAGATTGATGTGATTGGATTACTGTGATACCTCTTTATAATTTGGATTAACCCATTATATAAAACTATTTAATTTTGAAAGCATGATCATTTTTATTAATAAGTTTTAACATAACATGTTTTCAGATTTCTACTGTATTTTAATGTGGAATAAATAATCTGAATTGCCTCATAAAAATATTTTTAAACAATAAAGTAATATAAGTGACAAATCAGGTAGCTTATTTCCACAGAATCTCAACTTCTCCTGCCCCATTATGCCATAATTAAGGACTCTTTTTCATGAAGTATCTCCATTTCTTCTTTTGCATTTAATCTCACCTTTCCTCCATGGGCAGCTGTCTGCATTACAAATGATATTACCAAAAATAACATGACTTGTCCTTGAGAATAATTAGAAGCTGGTGTGGTAGACCCAACATTCCTGTCATAATATCTATCTAGAACTTTTGAATCACATTTCAAACATGTAGAGAGTCTGAGACTTTTTTGAACTAAGATGGTTTCAGTGACAAAGATTTCCCAGCAATAACAAAAATTATAGACATGATGACCCAAAAATGCCTTGACTTGGAAGTGCAGACAGAAGAAATGTCAAAGGCAGAATGATAAATGATTACACCATTGCAGATTGTGTTTTTAAAAATACAGCATACATTTTATGTATAGTATGCCTGGCTGTAATTATTTTTCAATACAAAGCAAACATTGTTTATAAATGCATAGTATGGTTTTGAGGTTTCAAATATTGAAATTTTGCACAACCACTTTGTTTTGCTCCTCATTCCCTTTAAAAACTTTACAGATTAGATACCGGGGCTGGATGGGAGTGTTCGTCCTTTTCAAGTCATGCTCATATACTTATATTTAGTCTGAATTATTTGACTCAACAGGATATGTAATATTATTACTTTTTAATTACTTCTGCATTTTGAAATATTGAGTGGCAGTCAAGGAGATGTCCAGTTTTTGCTTAACATAAAGGTAAAACTGTTTAGCCCCATAATTTGTTAAATACAACTTTGTTGGTTAAGGGGATGTTATGATTATAAATGATGCTTCCAGATGCACTAAAACATTGCACATTAATTTGATCTGAAATATAAATGTAAGCATATTTTACTTTGTATAGCATTTCTTCATAGATCACACCGTCACAAGACTGTGTATGTAATGAGGTGTAAGGCACTGTATGTCACCTGACTGAAACAATCATTACTTTTATTAAAAACAGAATAGATTAATTTGTAGCATTTTTTGGTTTAATGTTTATTCTTTTTGTGTGGTGGTGTCTCTCCACAGTTTTTCTAATAAGGTGTAAAAGTAAAATACACATAAAAATGTGCATTTTTGTTTTCTTTTCTAGATAAGCTAAATTTTGCTGACTCTATTATAAACAAAGTAACTGAAATGCAGAGACAAAAGGATTCTGAAACGTGAGTTGATTTTACATTTTATGATACTGACTTTGTTTCTGTGTGTTTTTTCCTGTAATTATGAAATCATTAAATATCTAAATTATTGCTCATTCTGCAGCCCAAATATCTACAGTGCAAAGTGGGAAAGACAGTATTCCATGTTAACATCCCTCTCCACCCCAAAGCTCCCCACCACCATTCTTTGCTGAATAGGGACTGAGCACTTAGTTTTATCTTTAGACAATTGGCAATTTTTTGTGCAGTGAATCGTGTCTAGTGTCCATTTTAGGACATTGTCATTTTTCACTTCCTCAGTTATCAAACATTAGTCTTACTCCGTATCATGTTTCAGGAGTCACTTATCACTCATCATACATCACTCCTCAGTACTCATCTTTCACTCATCATGTACCATTCCTCAGTATTCATTTGTCGTTTATCAGGTATCATTCGTCATTTTTATTTTCCGTCTTTTTTTAACAGAACCAATTAGTGGTGTGAGTGATTGCAGGGGGCATGTGGATTAATAACATACATGCTGCCCATTGCTTTATTGAAATATCATTAAAATACTTCTTTTTTTGTTGCCATTGCTATACCTGGATAGCATGGATGATGGGAAATGCAATCATCATAAATGAAATTTTGGTTTATTTACTTGTTTTCAAAGGAGGTGTAAATTGGCTTCCTTTCTCCTCCATGGGATATATTATCTTGTACGAATTACTATTTTCTTGTACTGACAAGGTTAAATTTATTTATTTTTTGAATTATGCAAGGGTTAGGACCTTTTTGTTTCGTTGTCACTTCCTTCCTAAGCACCTCATTAGGGAAGTGTTCAGATCGAAGTCATGGTCTTGATGTATTAATGAGGTATCTTGTAGTGTCATTACTCAAACATTTATTTTATTAGTTTGCATAATAATTCAGTGTGAGGGACAGCAAGAAGTCAGCCCTGGATGAAAAGCAAGCCGATCTCTGGACATATGACATATCACAAGGGATCTGTTTAAAGTTGTCAGTCATGTTAATGGCATTTTTTGAAAGAGAGGAGAAACTGAAGAAAGCAGCAGCAGTTACACTTCCTGAGGGTCCTCAGAAAGCACAACCTGGACTCCAACCTGCTACTGACCTTCTGCCTCTCGTCCATCGAGAGCCTGCTGACGTATTGTATCACAGTATGGTACGGCAGCTGCACCATGGCAGACAGGGAGAGGCTTCAGCGAGTAGTAAAGGCAGCACAGAAGATCATCGGCTGCCCTCTCCCCTCCTTGATGGACATTTACACCTCCCGCTGCCTCAGCACAGCAAAAAACATCATCAAGGACAGCTCCCACCCTGGGCTCTGATCTGTTTGACCTGCTGCCCTCAGGGAGGTGCTACAGGTGCATCACAACAAGGACAAACAGACTCAAGAACAGTTTTTTCCCAAAAGCCATAACCATTCTAAACTCACACATGCACTGACTACACAGTCTAACTCCCCAACCCCTGAACTTCCTTCTATCCATCAACTGTGCAATATCCAATATCTAAATGGTACTGAATAATAACTGTGTAATATCTGTATACTGTACAATATCATTACTCTTAGGGTCCAACATCCACTACTCACTGCACATGATCATCATTATTGTGCAATATTTAAATTATGTGCAATAACCCAATAGTGCAATAGTTATTTATTATTTCCAGTATTTAAATAATGGGTAATAACTCGATTTAGTTATTATTCTTTCCATTTGTATATAGCATCGCAGAACTTTTTTTTGCAACTTTTTGCAGCATTTGTTTATTTGTTTATTTACTTGTTGTGTTCTACATATATGTCTGCACTGAAGGAGCTGCTTTTAATCTCATTGTACATGTGTATAGTGACAATAAAAGGCATTCTATTCTATGGATCCAGGTGTCCGGCTGGTTCCTGTTTCAGCCTTTACTGAAAGCATGAAAAAAATAATACAAAGAATATATATGCTTTGGATATAGAAAAAATATTATTGTTTATGTATGTCAGCATTAGTGGACAGTACTAAGTGGAAGGCCATCAACCTCAGCAAGAACAGAAGTCACTTTGAGAGTTAAAACATTTTATTTCTTGAGTCGTGATATATTAAAATGTACGCAAAAATGTTTAAAACACAGCTAACCTGTGCTCCATTATGTGCTATTAATATATTAAATTTGAAAGGTTTAAAACAAAGCTATTAAACCTGTCCAAATAAAACAGTCCAAAAGTATTAACCTTAGTTATTGAAATTTATGACTCGTGTGGCTAAGCCTTAATTCAAAGTTAAGTAGTATTAAATCAAAGTCAATAAATGGATTGTGTTCACGTCTTTGGGGACTACTTACATGACCCATTTTTGTACAGAAATTCCATTAATAGTTATTATAATAAAAAGTTGTTTGAATTGATTTCTTCAGAAAAGTGCTTAACAATAACCTTTATAAAAGGTATGTTTGCAGCCATTAATTAATAGAACATTGTGCATTGGTACAAAAATAGGATTATAGTAATCATATCCATTTTTGTCCTTTTTTGACTGACCTTGGAGCTTCTACAGAAAGAAATGCAGGAAGGTGTTGCTCGGTTCTGATACTAGGGCAATATTAAAGCTGCTAGTTTTGGTTCTTTACTCCTGCCAATCTTATAATCAGAGGCCAGCCTCTGTCTTTAATTAGATTAGTGATTGATTAAAGTTATTTACCTTTCCATCTTTGCAATACAACAGTGCATGCTGAAAAAAAGCAAATGGTTATTAATTTGTTAAAGTTGAAATTTGTGAACATGTCCAAAGAAGTAAGAAGATTGTCAACAAATTGGATAATAAAGCTATTCATCGAAAATAAAAACTCCTAATATTGAAAATAACCCAAAAAATAGAAGATTCCTATGCTACAAAAAGCAAAAATTGAAAAAAATGTTTTTAAAAGAACAATCTAAGTAAGGACTCCATAAAACAGCAAGTCTTGGAATTTTTAACAAGTTAGAAAATATACACTTGGCATAATATTTAGACATGTTTAGGACTTAGTTAACTGTTTTGAAATTGGAGTGTTTTTATTTTTATTGATGTACTCCATGCAAGACAGATAACATTTTTGTTGATTTTAAATATTTTTGCAACAGTGAGTTTATATTAAAAAAAATAATAGTGATAACAAAATGTATTTACGTCAATTAGCAGAATACCTAAAATACATGTTTTTAATAGCATCTTACAATATCCCGTAATTAAAAACAGGGCCTATATAGGCTTGTAGTGACTGAAATCATTTTCAAGAATGGCAGAATCCAATGTGAATGAAGTAGAAATTGCATCAGCAAATGTACCATTACTTGATATTAGTTGTGGAGTGTCTATGGCTAACTGTAGTTCATATTATTTAAACTAAAATTTCTGAATGAAGGACCCGATGGAACCTCAGATTCTGTTGTTTCACCTACTCGCAACCGTCTGTGACATTGAGTTTCTGGACACACGCACAATTCTGTTGCTGTTTCAGTTACCTATGTTGAGCATCTGTTTTGCCATCAAGAGCAACTATCAGCTGTGTAAAAGGGGAAAGTTAAAATTAGTAACAGAGATTGCTCTGAATGTTGCTCTGTTTTAATACAGGAGTACTTAAGTCTGAATAGAGACCGGTTATAAATGTAATAGTTATCATAAGATGATGCATAGTCAAATACTGAACCTAATTTCATAATCAATATATCAGAACAATTTTTTGTCAAACCCTAAACAGAAATTAGAAGCCACAGTCATTTATAAAAAGCAAAACTTCTTTTAACTGTAAGTCTGACAAGGCAGATCACACACCAACAAATTTAATTGTTTGTGACCACAATCTTGGATAAATAGGAAGTGCAGACCTTTATACCATAAGACAACTGACGTCACGTGCTGCAAACTCCCTGCCACCTCTGCCTATCAATATCTTGGATACAATATTCCCAACATGGCCTAAGAAAACAGTTGCTGTAGTATAGTAAGATGCAAAATTTAACTTTGATGAAGGTGCTCTAAAACAACAAATAAACATTACATTTGGGTTTTCCTTTGTAACAATAAATAGAGTCCACACTTGACATAATAGATGCAAGAATATTGTGTAAAAAATTTAAAAATGAAATAAAACATGGCAAGGAGATTTCAAAAATTTGTAAGTGCTTTATAAATAGGCATTTTTGAAATTTCAGATGTTTGTATGATGCACTCTATTTGAGATACCCTAAACCAAAGTTTGGAGCTGAGTTGTTTTATGTGGACAGAAGTACAGGAAAACTAACATAATTACGACAGTGGGTTGTCATGTCATTTTTATTATAGTTCAGCACATGAATAGTGTCTAGTAGCCTTTTCGAGTGGCTTCAGAAAAGAGCAGTAAGAAGAATTAAGGAGCAAATGAGGTGTGTTCAATTCAAGCAAATAGTAAAAAATATAAACTGATAACACTTGTTCAAAATACTTTCTATACAAAGAAATAATTTCATAAGGCAACAGTGTGAAGTGTAAAAACGAAGAGTGTATTTTAAGCTGAAATCTTCTTTATATAAGAAAGGGGTTTATTAAGTTTCTTTAAAACCAATAAATTAATATTTCTAAACACACACCTTAGTAAAAGATAACCTAGAATAGTACTTTAAATGCATGAAGTGTATGGAAAATAAATAAAAGCTAGCACTGAATTATGAGAGAAAGATCATACCAGACCAATCTTTTAAATGTTTTTGAGCACACTGCTGGAATAGTTGACACAAGCAAAGCACATGACTTCCAAAAAGTGTTTCAAAGTCCCACACCAAAGGTTGATTTTAAAACTAGAATCCTTTAGCATCAGAAGGAACTTACAAACCTGGATCTCAAGTTGATTAACCAATAGGAGACAGAGGGTAGAAATGAGAGCTAATGCTCCACATGGAATAGGGTTATCAGTGGAATTCTTCAGGGATTTATCCTTGGGCCATTATTTTTTTCTCATTTAAATTAATGACTTAAATTCTGGTATAGTTAGTGAACCTGTAACATTTGTAGATGATACTAAAATTAAAGAAATGTCAGACACTGAGGAAGGAGCAAAAGGGCTTGTACAATTTTCAGAACTGGGCAAACAAAAATGCAGCTTAATGTAGAATAATGCAAAGTGCTGTTCAAATGGGCAAAAGGGACTTCAGTTATAAATACAGAATAGGAGATACTGTCCTAGAGGAAATTACCTCTAAAAAGGAATTAGGATTTACGTTAGTACAAGTTCCTAAGCAATGCACAAAAGTGTTTAAAAAGGCAAATTAAAATGTCAAGTTATGTTGTAAAACCTATTGAATATAAGGTAATGCTCAAACTATTTAATGCAGTTATGAGATTGCATTTGGAGAGTGCACTTGAAGGTGCACACAGGGGAGCAACCCAGTACATTCCAAGATTTAAGGACATGTTGTACTCTGACAAACTCAGAGAATTAAACCTGTTTAATCTTGAGCAGAGGAGGCTGCATAGGGACCTAATACAGAGGTATCTATGATACAGCAACAGAATTCTTTTGCATAAAAGGATAATTGTGTGCTCAAGGACACCAGTAGAAATTAAGGTGAAGTACATTCAGCACTGAAGTCAAGAAACACTTCTTTATGAAAAGAATTTTGGGAATCTGGAACAAAATACTGTACTGAATCATTTAGTTTAACCAGAAACCTTGACAACCTTTAAGAAGAACCTAGATGAGATATTGTAACATCTTAGTTTTTACCTATTGCGACAAATGGACAAACTACATGGAGCCAGGAAAATAGTTAGGGAACCAGCCGGGTTACCTCGTTTAATTTTAGGCATCTTGCCAATTACAAAACAACAAAAAGAAAACACAATAGGAAGAAGAATTTGGCATATTGAGTCTCAAAGTAAATAATCTTTGAGAGAACCAACAAGCTTGATTGACTGAATGGTCTCTGTTTGTTTGTTACATTTCATACATTCTTGTGTATTTTTGGATAAATATGGTCACTGGCTTACAGACTGAATTTCTTATTTTATGAACCGTTCGTATGACAACTCCACTCTCAATGCTAGCAAGTAGAGAAAACAATCAGAAAAGCACAAAAATTTTTATCTTACTAGAAACATTTTGCTGTCAAAATCAGAGTTTTACTTAAGTGTGTGACCTGGTTGTACTAACATATTAAAGAGCAATTTTAATCTATTTAACATGCAAAATAAAACATACTGGGTTAATTTTTCCACATAAAACTAAGTAATACATTCTTGATTTCCGAGATTAGAACAGACACTACCTGGAAAATGTCATTACCTGTTCATATAGTCCTCTTTCATTGATTCATTTGGTAAATCATAAAAAAGTTGTCTATACAGTACGCTTTTGAATTTAATTGCAAAATACATTTTATGTAGAAGAGAGTACCGATTTATAATACATACATGTCAGATAACTCCAGCAGTACCGGCAGAGCTTATGAGTACTTGAAAATAACAGAATTTAAATGCAGTTGATAGAGGATGTTAGATTACATAACTAGAAAATAACAGGGTTTGGCCGATTACATAACTTCATGATGACTTCTCAGCACAGCTTCAATTTTTAAAGTACCATGAGGTCTTAACATTTTGACAGTTAATTAATGTGCTGCCTGACAGCGTTGGTATCTGCAAACATATCTTTTTTTCTTTTTTCACTCTGTCGTGGTGTGGCAAACATGAGACATCGGAGAGACTAACCTCCTTTCTGTTTGCTTGGTCCAGAACTCCCAACTTTCTTCCTTTGTTGTAGCCACATTGTCTGCACTATACTTTCACTCATTAGTTGTCAATTTGTGCACACACAGGAGCCTTTTCCTGTTACTTAGAGCAAGTACATAGAGCCCTGACATAACATTGGTGGTCACAGTAGTGTGATGTGACTGTCCATGACTCCCTAAGATTATGTAAATTAAGGCTATGACTGAAATTGCTGGAATAGTTCTGTAGTATAATGCCTGCCTTAAGGGGAAAAAAGTATGAGGAAAGCAAATTGCAAATACAACTGAAGTCAAAAACCTCTCAGATGTTACAGGGGAATGATAAGAGATTTCAGTGGGAGATGTACTGCTACATACTAAAAGTCTGAAAACAAGTAAATCATCAGGGTCAGGTAACATTGACTGTACCTAATATGAGGGGGGTTTAGATATAAACAAGAATTTATGAGCTATGCTTTATTTATTGAATACAATGAAACGACATACACACAATTTTTCTATATAGTCTCCTGCCACTGCTATACACTTGTTCCAGTGCTCAGGAAGCTTCTTAATCCCCGAAGAGTAGAAGTTTTTTGACTGCATGTTGACCCAATCTTACACAGCCTCAATAACCTCCTCATTCCGCTTGAATTTCTTCCCTCCTAAAAATCCCTTAAGAGGACCGAAGAGGTGATAGTCCCTCTCTGAATGACTTGCCCCAATCATACACTCTAGACTGAGAGAGAGATACACTCATCCCCAAACTGTTTAAGTCTTGAATAAATCTGAGATGGAATGACTCCTTCATTTGTCAAAAATTGAATAAGAATGCGCTGTGCAACGCTACTGTGTACCTCCTGCTCCGACATTTGATTACAACTGACAGGAAAGGGGGAAAAGAGCAGCTAGCACTACTAACGACAAGTTCATATATGCGCGTGTTTGTCCGATGAGTCAGGTCTACCTAGCACTATTTATAAGAACAGAGCATGAAAGTTCCTGTTTATAATTGAACATCCCTCGTAGCACTGAAAAAAATAGGTATATATGAAAAGAAAATTAAAATGTTTTTTTTTTTTTTTTTTTTTTTTTTTTTTAAATGGCTCCCTATTTGGTAGAAGGCTATTATTTCAGGTAGTACTACTATGCTATTAGGCCATATTATGAAAGGAACAACTCAATTTAGCAATGAGAAATAATAATAAGTCATTACTTTTAAGAATCAAGCCAAGAATTTTTGAAAACTGTGAGTGTTTTTTCAAGTGCATTTGTGAAAACTATGAAGATTTGGGTGAAACTGACATACCTTTGATTGACAATTATCTTGAAGTCCTGACTGCTGGTGCAGAACCAGAAGATGGTTGTTTATTTAAGCCATCCTTTAAAATGTCTTAGAGATGTGGAGGCTTGTGAAGAATAGTGGGAAAATATCCGTCCAGCAAGACGAATTTTCAGAGGTTATAGGAGAAAACTCTGTGAAGCAATTGTTTCTTAAGGAGGCGGCACAGGTTACTGATTAAGAAAGGTACATTTACTTTTGCAGATATAAATATCAGTTTTTTTTGTTTTCTAAAAACCACACTGTCATCTCTTTATATACCAAACACAATTTCTGTTTGTTCTATGTGCGCAGTATACAATTTTGAAAAACCCAATTTTTAAAATGGTACAGTACCCGAATTTTGGGAAGTCCTTTTGCTCAGCTCTTTGTTCATCTGCTGTCTGAGGCACTATATACTTTGCAAGCAAGACAAAATTTCCCCTGTCCCTTTTGACACACTAGAGCAGTGTTTCTTAAACTAAGGGTAATAAATGTTTGTGATGAGTCACCGCATGATTGTGTAGTAAAATTAAAAAAGTTCACCCAAGTGTGAATTATATGCTGAGTGATTTGCCTGCTGCTACTTAATGTAATTTTTTATTGTGGCAATATGTAAAAAAAAACTATTTTTGACGTGACAGAGAGCTTTTAATTCTGTGGCACAAAGCCATGGGCTTAAAGTCAATCAGGTCAAATTGAAATAGTATATATCACACTACTAGCTGTACACTTTTATTTACACTTTTACTGGAAGAATCCCAACCCACCTCTTTACCAGTGTCAGTGGGCAGCTGACATTCTATCATATTTGAAACTGAAAAAATGAAATTTTGTCTTGGAGGATCTGTCTAAACCTTTTAAAATACGGTAAGACTTAATTGAAAAAATTTTAGAATAAGCATTGATATAGGGGTGAAAAATATTTTTTTTGTGTTCCTTTATGTCTCTGCTATTGGCTCTTCTCTCTTTTTCTCTATTGGAGGTTGAATTCTTGTTCTGTTAGGGTTTTGTTTTTTCCATTTTTTAATATCCTGCAGTTTTTTTCTTCCTCAGTATTGATTTTGAAGTTATTTGTTGCATAAGTTCTGCAAATTCTATGTGCTTGATTGTATACTAGGTTACTAATCATAGCTTGCAGTATAGTAGAGAAGCATACGATTATGTGGCTTAACCGGTGCAAAAAAATTGTTTCTGTGGCTTACTGGGTAGGCTTGCGATTGTGCGACCAGGTTGAGTTGGGAGATTTGTTACATGGTTATGGGGAGTAATCTGTTATTTGCTTCAGTACAATTTCAGTACTGATACCAAAGTCCGAATTTTAGTACCATCCAATACTATTGTACACAGCTTTATTTTTCAAGCCACAGACTTGAAATTTGCCACACAGGTACTTCTAACCATAAATCAGGATTTTGATACCTAATTTTGGCCTTCCCTGGGTTGGAAAACTAAGGGTCAGAGCAAGTGGCATAAATTTACTGTGTGATCTATCAACAGAGAAAACAGTGCCACACAGGTTGTTAATAGTGTAATATCACTCAGGCCTTTCAAACAGGGAAAAAATGAGAATTTGGGTTCAAATCCCTTTCCTTACAGTGAACATTTTCTTAAATTAACTTTCTCCCTCATTGTTTTTGTCATGGCCTCAAGTAGCTCTGGATGGGGCCATATTGTCACTGGAGTTGTTTGTTACAATTTGTGGTCCCAGGCATAATCACTTGCCAGTACATCACCTTTGCAGCATGCCTGAGCATTCTTTGTGTGTCACATTTTAAGTTATGCTCTGCTTAGTTGTGGTGTTATGACTAATGATTATGACCAAGGTGGCCAATGGGCTGAATGAGTGACTATGATCTTAATGGGATTACTCTTATCCTGTCAAATTACTTATTTAATTTCAAACAGCTGCAGTTCTCCAGGAGTTTGTTTTGCAGCCGTACATCTCCGATCAAACCAGTTCTTCACTGGCAAATGTATCACTTTTTCAGATGAGTGTAAAATGAAATTACCAGTGAATTTTTGAAATAATACATATGCAATGTCAAAAATCGCATCTAGTAATCTAAGAGGTCACATCCTTTTTATCTAGGGAAGTTGTTCTTTAGAATATCCATTCTATATATTCATTCAGAGTTCAAGCTCATATAATATCTCTATAATATGTAAAATATTTATCATCTTCAAGTGTTCACTGTTTGTCAAGCATGATTGTAGTTGTATTTTCCTACTTGACCCATGCAAGATTTGGTTCACAACCAAAATTGATGAATTGGTTGTAGCTTGAATCTAAATATTTGTTAAATATTAGTGCATTTGCTAAAGTATGTCAGAACTGGGATGAGTACATACATTTGAGATTTTTGGAACCAAAGAGATTTTCAGCTATTTTCTCTTCACAAATGTCAATGGTAAAATTTGATATATGCTGAATTTTAAAAACAACACTCTAAAATTGGAGCTGTGATATGTTTGTTTATTTTTGTTTTTTCTTCAACTATTTTAATATACTGTGCTTTTGATTTTCTTTATACAATAGTTATCCAAGTCATAATTAATTTGTTTTGTAATGTTAGCACATTCCTGATATAAGAATATAAGATATTTCCTACATTTTAACCTGAACTGAAATACTTTTGTTGCTTTTAGGTATAGAGTTAAGGATAAATCTGACAGAGCCACTGTGGAGCAGGTATTTAATTGTTTCACTTTGCCAATGTGTTTTCTGTTTTTGAAAAATGTATATTGGAAATTGAACATTTATACTAATTGTTACAGTTAAAAAATAACATTATATAGTTACATTTTAAAAATATTTTGCTTAGTTCTGCAATTCTGGGGCATTGAAATTCTACTAGGCAGCTTCATGTGTGTGGTATCTTGACATGGTGATTAGCTCACTTGTATCAATTCAGTTGGTTCTTAAGTTGCTGTCTTATATCTTTTGGGGTTTCTCTTGAGAACCGTGGTTACTTCTTATTTCCCATTTGTGTTCAGTTTGCTTAATGACTGAAAATTGGGTATATACAGTATAAGTGAGTGTGTATGGATTTATTGTTGAATTTGTCTGGTGAGTAGGTGCTCTTTCCAGGGCTGCTTTTGCCTGATGTTGCCAGGAAAGGCTTTGATGCAGCTGTATTGAGTTCAGAAAGATTCATAAAAACTGATGGGTAGGTAATTACAGTTAGGTCCATAAATATTTGGACAGAGACAACTTTTTTCTAATTTTGGTTCTGTACATTACCACAATGAATTTTAAATGAAACAACTCATATGCAGTTGAAGTGCAGACTTTCAGCTTTAATTCAGTGGGGTGAACAAAACAATTGCATAAAAATGTGAGGCAACTAAAGCATATTTTTAACACAATCCCTTCATTTCAGGGGCTCAAAAGTAATTAGACAAATTAAATAACTGGAAATAAAATGTTCATTTCTAATATTTGGTTGAAAACCCTTTGCTGGCAATGACAGCCTGAAGTCTTGAACTCATGGACATCACCATATGCTGGGTTTCCTCCTTTTTAATGCTCTGCCATGCTTTGGATAATGAGCTGTTTCATGCCTTCTCCGTACTTTTTTCTTGCCATCATTCTGGTAGAGGTTGATCTTGGTTTCATCTGTCCAAAGAATGTTTTTCCAGAACTGTGCTGGCTTTTTTAGATGTTCTTTAGCAAAGTCCAATCTAGCCTTTCTATTCTTGAGGCTTATTAGTGGCTTGCACCTTGCACTGCACCCTCTGTATTTACTTTCATGCAGTCTTCTCTTTATGGTAGACTTGGATATCGATACGCCTACCCCCTGGAGAGTGTTGTTCACTTGGTTGGCTGTTGTGAAGGGGTTTCTCTTCACCATGGAAAGGATTCTGCGATCATCCATCACTGTTGTCTTCTGTGGACGTCCAGGTCTTTTTGCGTTGCTGAGTTCACCAGTGCTTGCTTTCTTTCTCAGAATGTACCAAACTGAAGATTTTGCCACTCGTAATATTGTAGCAATTTCTCGGATGGGTTTTTTCTGTTTTTGCAGCTTAAGGATGGCTTCTTTCACCTGCACGGAGAGCTCCTTTGACCGCATGTTGTCTGTTCACAGCAAAATCTTCCACATGTAAGCACCATACCTCAAATCAACTCCAGGCCTTTTACCTGCTTAATTGATAATGACATAACGACGGACTTGCCCACACCTGCCCATGAAATAGCCTTTGAATCAATTGTCCAATTACTTTGGAGCCCCTGAAATGAAGGGATTGTGTTAAAAAAAAATGCCTTAGTTGCCTCACATTTTTATGCAATTGTTTTGTTCACCCCACTGAATTAAAGCTGAAAGTCTGTACTTCAACTGCATCTGAGTTGTTTCATTTAAAATTCATTGTGGTAATGTACAGAGCCAAAATTAGAAAAAAGTTGTCTGTCCAAATATTTATGGACAAAACTGTATATCATTTGTCAACATGTATATAACTTAGAAAATAATAGATAGATAGATAGATAGATAGATACTTTATTAATCCCAAGGGGAAATTCACATACTCCAGCAGTAGCATACTGATACAAAAAACAATATTAAATTAAAGAGTAATAAAAATGCAGGTAAAAACAGACAATAACTTTGAATAATGTTAACGTTTACCCCTCCGGGTGGAACTGAAGAGTCGCATAGTTTGGGGGAGGAACGATCTTCTCAGTCTGTCAGTGGAGCAGGACAGTGACAGCAGTCTGTCGCTGAAGCTGCTCATCTGTCTGGAGATGACGCTGTTTAGTGGATGCAGTGGATTTTCCATAATTGATAGGAGCCTGCTGAGCGCCTGTCGCTCTGCCACAGATGTCAAGCTGTCCAGCTCCATGCCAACAATAGAGCCTGCCTTCCTCACCAGTTTGTCCAGGCGTGAGGCGTCCTTCTTCTTAATGCTGCCTCCCCAGCACACCACCGCGTAGAAGAGGGTGCTCGCCACAACCGTCTGATAGAACATCTGCAGCATCTTATTGCAGATGTTGAAGGACGCCAGCCTTCTAAGGAAGTATAACCGGCTCTGTCCTTTCTTACACAGAGCATCAGTATTGGCAGTCCAGTCTAATTTATCATCCAGCTACACTCTCAGGTAATTTATTGGTCTGCACCCTCTGCACACAGTCACCTCTGATGATCACGGGGTCCATGAGGGGTCTGAGCCTCCTAAAATCCACCACCAGCTCCTTGGTTTTGCTGGTGTTCAGGTGTAGGTGGTTTGAGTCGCACCATTTAACAAAGTCCTTGATTAGGTTCCTATACTCCTCCTCCTGCCCACTCCTGATGCAGCCCATGATAGCAGTGTCATCAGCGAACTTTTGCACATGGCAGGACTCTGAGTTGTATTGGAAGTCCGATGTATATAGACTGAACAGGACTGGAGAAAGTACAGTCCCCTGTGGCGCTCCTGTGTTGCTGACCACAGTGTCAGACGTGCAGTTCCCGAGACGCACGCACTGAGGTCTGTGTTTAAGATAGTCCACAATCCATGCCACCAGGTATGAATCTACTCCCATCTCTGTCAGCTTGTCCCTAAGGAGCAGAGGTTGGATTGTGTTGAAGGTGCTAGAGAAGTCTAGAAACATAATTCTTACAGCACTACTGCCTCTGTCCAAGTGGGAGAGGGATCGGTGTAGCATATAGATGATGGCATCCTCCGCTCCCACCTTCTCCTGATATGCGAACTGCAGAGGGTCGAGGGCGTGTTGAACCCGTGGCCTCAGGTGGTAAGCAGCAGCCTCTCCATGGTCTTCATCACATGTGACGTCAGAGCAACAGGCCGAAAGTCATTCAGCTCACTAGGACATGATACCTTTGGGACTGGGGTGATACAAGATGTTTTCCAAAGCCTCGGGACTCTCCCCTGTTCCAGGCTCAGGTTGAAGATGCGCTGTAGAGGACCCCCCAGTTCCGATGCACAGACCTTCAGCAGTCGTGGCGATACTCCATCTGGACCTGCTGTTTTGCTGGCACGAAGTCTCCTCAGCTCTCTGCTCACCTGCGCTGCTGTAATTGTGGGTGGGGATGTCTCTCCTATGCTGGTATCAGCAGAAGGATGTGTGGAGGGTGCAGTACTCTGAGGTGAGAGTGAGAGTGGGTTAGGGTGGTCAAACCTGTTAAAGAAGTTGTTCATTTGGTTTGCTCTCTTCACGTCTCTCTCGATGGTGGTACCCTGCTTCGAGCTGCAGCCAGTGATGATCTTCATCCCATCCCACACTTCCTTCATGCTGTTATTCTGCAACTTCTGCTCCAGCTTTCTCCTGTACTGCTCCTTCGCCGCCCTAAGCTGGACTCGGAATTCCTTCTGCATGCGCTTGAGCTCATGCTGATCACCGTCTTTAAAAGTCCTTTTCTTCTGGTTCAAAAGGCCCTTGATGTCACTTGTAATCCATGGCTTGTTGTTAGCATAGCAGCATACAGTTCTTACTGGAACTACAATGTCCATACAGAAGTTGATGTAGTCAGTAGTGCAGTCAACAACTTCCTCAATGTTCTCACTATGTGATCCCTGCAGGATATCCCAGTCTGTAGTTCCAAAACATTCTCTCAGAGCATTCTCAGCCTCCGGGGTCCACTTCCTGAATGATCGTGTGGTTGCAGGTAGGACCCTCACTTTTGGTTTGTAGTGAGGCTGAAGCAGAACCAGGTTATGATCTGCTTTCCCAAGCACAGGCGGCGGGGTGGCGCTGTATGCTTCTTTAACATTTGCATACAGTAAATCAATAGTCTTATTTCCCCGGGTGTTACAGTCCACATACTGGGAGAAGGCAGGTAATGTTTTGTCCAGCGTCACATGGTTAAAGTCTCCAGCGATTAGCACAAGCGCCTCAGGGTGCTGCGTTTGTAACTTAGCAACAGCAGAATGGATGATGTCACTCGCTGTCTCCACATCCGCCCGAGGAGGAATGTATACAATAACAACAATTACGTGTCCAAACTCCCTGGGCAAGTAATAGGGACGCAAACTTACGGCCAACAGTTTGACGTCCCTGCAGCAAGTTGAGACTTTGACGTTAACATGTCCAGAGTTACACCACCGTGTATTAACATAGAGAGCGAGTCCTCCTCCTTTGTGCTTCCCAGAGGTACTTGCATCTCTGTCTGCTCTAACTGTGCTAAACCCGGGTAGCTCCACGTTAGCATCTGGGATGGTGGTAGTTAGCCACGTTTCGCAAAAACACAACAAACTGCATTCTCTGTAGGTTCTGACATTTTTCACCAGCGCAGCCAGTTCGTCGATCTTATTTGATATTGAGTTCACATTCCCCAGAATCACAGAAGGCACCGAAGGCTTAAAACGCCACTTTCTCGCAAGCCGCTTCATTTTTAGCTTAGTGCCGGCTCTGCTGCCACGATACCGCCTTCTTACCTCGTCGGGTAAATAGGGAACCACACCGGCACTGGCATTTGTTCTCAGCGCTCGAAGTTGAGTACTTGAATAGACGAGTCTTGGCGTGTAAAAATCCATGCCCACGTTGTAAAAGTAAGTGTGTCCAGGGAACAAATCCACATAAAATAAAGTGATAGGAGTGATCAATAAATAAAAATAGAAAAATAAAAGTAGAAAAGTACACATACACATACAGTCATACACGGAGCTGCTGAAAAGGCTGCCACTCTCGGCGGCGCCGGAACTAACTTTATTTCAACAATATTTGATATTGAGTTCACATTTCCCATGATCACAGAAGGCACCGAAGGCTTAAAACGCCACTTTCTCGCAAGCCGCTTCATTTTTAGCTTAGTGCCGGCTCTGTTGCCATGATACCGCCTTCTTACCTCGTTGGGTAAATAGGGAACCACACCGGCACTGGCAATGGATTACAATCATAAAATATTGTTTTAAGTAGTACAGGCAATTTAAGGTATTTTGCTGGTATGACATTTAATTGCTAAAATGGGCTTGGTAAAAAGTTGTGTATTTTGTTAACAAAACATAGATTTTTTTTTAGGTGACCCGTTAACTTCAAGACTACACTCTTATTTTTTTCTTATCTCTTTTTTTTTATTTTTATTTTACAAGGACTCTAAAATATTTCTTCCCCACCCCCATTAGGTTTTGGATCCAAGGACTAGGATGATTCTTTTCAAAATGCTGAGCAGAGGGGTGATATCAGAAATCAGTGGTTGCATTAGCACTGGCAAAGAGGTACATTTTTATAGTTTGCCATTCAGTTTTAAAAGACCATGAGCTGTTTTCTTGTTTTCTCTGACATTTTGAAAGCAGCAAATGCATTTTCATTAGCTTGTCATGGTAGGAGGGGGTTTGGGTCTATGATTTTTTCACTTTGAAATAGGTGATTAGCACACATTGTGTATTTGAGAAAAATCTTTGTGGTTGTTAATTTTCACATTTTGAAGATATGTTGGATGACAGAGGAGGAGTGTGAAGGAAATATTGTTCTTTGTAAACTACAAATTTGTAATGATATAAAGTGTGATTCCAGAATGTTGAGATCTTATTGCCTACAATAATTCTTAACTGGAAGAAGCTTGTTTGTTGGTAGTAGTCTCATCTTACTCAAAATTCTTAAGAAAGCTGGACTAAATACTGGTTTATGCCATTAGAGGAGTAGTTGTCAACCAGTCTAATGACTGATTGGTTGATTTTTAAAGTCACAGTCAATAGCTGTTATACCTACAATGTAAAATATTAATGAAAAAATACATTTAAAAACAGTAAAACCACAAAATACATGTTTATAAGAAAAGTAAATGCATATAATGTGCATACAAACGTATGCATGAGAATGAACATTTGTGACATAGGTTTTCAGAAAAGTGATGTGTGTAGGTCTAACAAAAGTTGAATCAAATATACTGTAAGTTTGAAAATGGGTTTCCATGGTGAAAAGAATAAAACATGTTTACATTTACGTCTTCTTATATTGTGGCGGAGGGCCAGGACCCATGCCCGGGTGGGACGCCCCTTTGACACTGGATCCGGTGGAGTAGCCATGGTGTGCAAACTATG
The DNA here is from genome assembly GCF_900747795.2 of Erpetoichthys calabaricus. Lineage (NCBI taxonomy): Eukaryota > Metazoa > Chordata > Cladistia > Polypteriformes > Polypteridae > Erpetoichthys > Erpetoichthys calabaricus. The sequence continues at coordinate 140,930,017 of NC_041399.2, forward strand.
TCCCCCGGAACACTTGGTGGCAGCCCCCCTGGGTTACATCAGGGCCACAATCATGGAACACCGGAGCTTATCTCTGTTGGGCTGTGTGGCCACCATCAGGGGGAGCTGCACGGCTTAACGAGCCTTTGTGGGCTGGAATGCAGCCACACCCAGAAGTGCAGCCTGAATTAGGTTAATTATCACCTGAAACACTTCCAGGGTGGGCTTTAAGAAGAGCCTGCAGACACTACTCGAGGCGCACCAGAATCAGGAGGAGGAGGAGGACAAAGCTGCCTGGGAGGAGTGGAGAAAGAAGAGTGTGGTTTTTTGGGTGTTTTCCTTTGGTGTGTGTTTTGGGGACTGTGTAGGGCCTGTGGGACACGGGGAAGACGTGCCCCATGGCTGAAGAACACCACAATAAATCTTTTGTTTTCATTTTCACCTGTGCCTCCCTTGTCAGTCTGTGTCGAGTCGGCACCAACAAGTTCTTATTCCACTATATATATATGTCTGTGTGTGAATGTATAATTATATGTGTGTGTATATATATATATATATATATATATATATATATATATATATATATATACACATATGTACTGTATGTATGTATGTATGTATGTGTATATGTATATGTATGTGTGTATATATATATATATATATATTGTCGTACATGGCTGGGGGTCAGACCCGGCCGGGACGCCTGGAGGGACTCAGAGGTGGCATATTTGTCCTCCGGGCCACGAGGGGGCAACCGCCCTGGAGCAGAAGAGGGCCACGGAAGGGGAGCAGGGAGGCTCAAGTCCGTGGAGGCCACACCAGGACGTGACGTCAGGTAGAGCACCTGGAGCTCATCTGGGTGAGGATAAATGGGGCCGCCTCCCTCCTATCACCGAGCTGGAGTCGGGAGCAGGAGCAGGATGAAGCTCCTGGAGAGAGAGAGGACAGGTGGCCCAGGGACGAGGACAGAGAAGGCCCAAGAGAAGGGTGACTGGGGCTAGAGGCACTGTGAGTTGTGTGGGACTGTGTTGTGTTGTGGAGAAGAAAATAAAGACAAGATTTTGTATAAAGATGTGGTCTCCGACTGGTGGTGTCTGGGCAAATATCACAATATATATGTATGTGTGTATATATATATTGTCGTACATGGCTGGGGGTCAGACCCGGCCGGGACGCCTGGAGGGACTCAGAGGTGGCATATTTGTCCTCCGGGCCACGAGGGGGCAACCGCCCTGGAGCAGAAGAGGGCCACGGAAGGGGAGCAGGGAGGCTCAAGTCCGTGGAGGCCACACCAGGACGTGACGTCAGGTAGAGCACCTGGAGCTCATCTGGGTGAGGATAAATGGGGCCGCCTCCCTCCTATCACCGAGCTGGAGTCGGGAGCAGGAGCAGGATGAAGCTCCTGGAGAGAGAGAGGACAGGTGGCCCAGGGACGAGGACAGAGAAGGCCCAAGAGAAGGGTGACTGGGGCTAGAGGCACTGTGAGTTGTGTGGGACTGTGTTGTGTTGTGGAGAAGAAAATAAAGACAAGATTTTGTATAAAGATGTGGTCTCCGACTGGTGGTGTCTGGGCAAATATCACAATATATATGTATGTGTGTATATATATATTGTCGTACATGGCTGGGGGTCAGACCCGGCCGGGACGCCTGGAGGGACTCAGAGGTGGCATATTTGTCCTCCAGGCCATGAGGGGGCAACCGCCCTGGAGCAGAAGAGGGCCACGGAAGGGGAGCAGGGAGGCTCAAGTCCGTGGAGGCCACACCAGGACGTGACGTCAGGTAGAGCACCTGGAGCTCATCTGGGTGAGGATAAATGGGGCCGCCTCCCTCCTATCACTGAGCTGGAGTCGGGAGCAGGAGCAGGATGAAGCTCCTGGAGAGAGAGAGGACAGGTGGCCCAGGGACGAGGACAGAGAAGGCCCAAGAGAAGGGTGACTGGGGCTAGAGGCACTGTGAGTTGTGTGGGACTGTGTTGTGTTGTGGAGAAGAAAATAAAGACAAGATTTTGTATAAAGATGTGGTCTCCGACTGGTGGTGTCCGGGCAAATATCACAATATATATGTATGTGTGTATATATATATGTGTGTGTATGTGTGTATATATGTGTGTATATACAGTATGTATATATATGTACTAGCAAAATACCCGCGCTTCGCAGTGGAGAATTAGTGTGTTAAAGAGGTTATGTAAACATATATATACATAAACATATATACTTATATATACATATCTACATGTACACATATCTACATATATACATATACATATATCAACATATATATACACATACATATACACACATACATACATACCTACACACACATATATATATATATATATATATATATATATATATACACATACAGACTCATATATATACATATACCTATTTACATATCTACATATATATACACATAGATGTGTATGTATGTAGATATCTATCTATCTATCTATCTATCTATCTATCTATCTATCTATCTATCTATCTATCTATCAAGATGAGAGAGGCCTGTAATTTTCATCATAGGTATACCTCAACTATGAGAGACAAAATGAGAAAAAAAATCCAGAAAATCTCATTGTCTGATTTTAAAGAATTTATTTGCAAATTATGGTGGAAAATAAGTATTTGGTCACCTACAAACAAGCAAAATTTCTGGTTCTCACAGACCTGTAACTTCTTCTGTAAGAGGCTCCTCTGTCCTCCACTCGTTACCTGTATTAATGGCACCTGCTTGAACTCGTTATCAATATAAAAGACACCTGTCCACAACCTCAAACAGTCACACTCCAAACTCCACTATGGCCAAGACCAAAGAGCTGTCAAAGGACACCAGAAACAAAATTGTAGACCTGCACCAGGCTGGGAAGACTGAATCTGCAATAGGTAAGCAGCTTGGTGTGAAGAAATCAACTGTGGGAGCAATTATTAGAAAATGGAAGACATACAAGATCACTGATAATCTCCCTTGATCTGGGGCTCCACGCAAGATCTCACCCCGTGGGGTCAAAATGATCACAAGAACGGTGAGCAAAAATTCCAGAACCATACGGGGGGACCTAGTGAATGACCTGCAGAGAGCGGAGACCAAAGTAACAAAGGCTACCATCAGTAACACACTACGCCGCCAGGGACTCAAATCCTGCAGTGACGTGTCCCCCTGCTTAAGCCAGTATATGTGCAGGCCTGTCTGAAGTTTGCTAGAGAGCATTTGGATGATCCAGAAGAGGACTGGGAGAATGTCACATGGTCAGATGAAACCAAAATAGAACTTTTTGGTAAAAACTCTACTCGTCGTGTTTGGAGGAGAAAGAATGCTGAGTTGCATCCAAAGAACACCATACCTACTGTAAAGCATGGGGGTGGAAACATCATGCTTTGGGGCTGTTTTTCTGCAAAGGGACCAGGACGACTGATCCGTGTAAAGGAAAGAATGAATGGGGCCATGTATCGTCAGATTTTGAGTGAAAACCTTCTTTCAGCAAGGGCATTGAAGATGAAACGTGGCTGGGTCTTTCAGCATGACAATGGTCCCAAACACACCGCCTGGGTAACAAAGGAGTGGCTTCGTAAGAAGCATTTCAAGGTCCTGGAGTGGCCTAGCCAGTCTCCAGATCTCAATCCCATAGAAAATCTTTGGAGGGAGTTGAAAGTCTGTGTTGCCCAGCGACAGCCCCAAAACATCACTGCTGTAGAGGAGATCTGCATGGAGGAATGGGCCAAAATACCAGCAACAGTGTGTGAAAACCTTGAGAAGACTTACAGAAAACGTTTGACCTCTGTCATTGCCAACAAAGGGTATATAACAAAGTATTGAGATGAACTTTTGTTATTGACCAAATACTTTTTTTCCACCATAATTTGCAAATAAATTCTTCAAAAATCAGACAATGTGATTTTCTGAATTTTTTTTCTCATTTTGTCTCTCATAGTTGAGGTATACCTATGATGAAAATTACAGGCCTCTCTCATCTTTTTAAGTGGGAGAACTTGCACAATTGGTGGCTGACTAAATACTTTTTTGCCCCACTGTATGTGTGTATTCATCAGTTTATCCCAGAAGTGCTGTCCCCCAGGGATCAAGTACCGGCCGGGTACCCAGGGAAAAGAGGCGCCGCTCTCCCGGTTCCTCCTTCCTCCTGGCATCCTGGCGGGGCAGGGCTCCTGGCCGTCTATTACAATATATATATTTATTTATTTTTATATATATAAATATATATATACACATGCGCACGCACACACACACACACACACACACACACAGAGTATATATGCTCGCCCTAACCCAACACAGACAGGCAGACACAAGTTCAGTATGCCACATATAGTTTTATTTACAACTGGGGAGCTCTATTTCCCTGCTCCCCACAGCACAGTACATAAGCACCTAAGCACCCAGTACAAGACACCCTTCTTGTCTTCTTCCTTCCACCTCCACACCTACAGGCAAGCTTCGTCCACCTCCTGCCAACTCTGACTCCTCAAATGGAGTGAGGCGGCCCCTTTTATAGTGCATCCGGAAGTACTCCAGGTGCCTAATGAGCTTCTTCCAGCAGCACTTCCAGGTGTGGCAGAAGTGCTGCCAAATAGTGTCCCGAAAATGTCCATGTGCCCCCCAGGCAGTGGCCCACTAGAAACTAAGGGGGCTACCCTCTTGTCAGTCCGGGGTAGAAACCATCCTGGAATTACACTCTCCCCATGTCCTTCCATAATCAGGGCTTCAGGCGGGGTAAAGGCCCCCCCGGCTGTCCGTCACAATATACATAATATAATGATAAGCTTGTTTATGCAAAAATACTAATACCATGTATGTTTATTAAATTTATATTGCAGATGTATGTGTCATTTTAGTTGAGGTATTGTATAAAAGGAAAAGTTTATTTTTTTAAAATGGCTTCTTTTATGAGCTGCTTTGTTATGACTGCCTGTGCCCTATAAAATTGTTCTTATGCTATTTTTGATCTATAAACAAATGTCTTGTACTGAGTTCTGTACAATTGAAATTGTACACATACTGTTTATTGCCCAGAAATATTGACTTAATTTTATTTTCAGTGCAAAGTTGAACAAATATGGCCACTCTTGGTTTAAAATGTATTGACAAAAACAGTTTGCCTCTAGGTCATTCCAACACAGACTTTTTATTTTACCAATAAAACCAACTTAATTTGAATTCTAGCTAATATGATTGCATCGGCTAAATCATGTTCTGAATGTGCAAGCCATAACATGAGAATTTGCATTGTATATAATTTTGATTCATTAATTTTCCAAATCCAGTGGTTCCAATACAGGTTGCTGGTATTTCCTACAAGCACCAGTTACAAGGTGGGACGCTATCTACTTAAAAGGGTCACTCACACATTCTGACTTACTTTTATAGAGTAAGTTTACAGCTACCAGATAACCTAAAATTTACATCTTTCGACATATACCAGGAAAAAAAAATTATATATCTATATTACTAAATGACAGTTTAATTTATGCACGGACGGCGGACACACCGAGCGCATGCGCACTGTGCCGTGGATGCACCGACGCGCATGCGCATGCGCAATGCGCCGCAGCGCCCCAAAGTCAAACCCAGCGGCTTCCCAGAGTCAGTAGGTGGCGCCCAAACAACACAACCTGTAAACTAAACTTGCTCTAATCCACTGTGCCAGCAGTCCGTGTCAGCAGAGGCAAAGGAGTCACGGCTCCAAATGGAAAGAGCTCAACGATCTGTAATACGACACCGAGCCTGTACTTCCCAGAGTCAGTACGTGGCACCCAAACACCACAACTTGTAAACTACACTTGCTCTAATCCACTGTGCCAGCAGTCAGTGTGGCATATGTGAATCACATAATGGTAATTCAGTATTAAATGTAAGTTGGATTATGCTTCCTAACAGTAAACGACGTCTACCTAACGACACAGCCACAGAACAACAAAGATGAGACGGCATGGATAATAACAATACACAGAGGCTCCTACAACGCGCTTCAGACGCACCAGAAGCAAAGACGTCACGGCTCCACAATGAAAGAGCTCAACTAACGGAAATACAAGACGAGCCCGTATGAATAAACACAATGAACGAACGCGCCCACAATGCGCTTCTGACACAGCAGAGGCAAAGGAGTCACGGCTCCAAATGGAAGGAGCTCAACGATTAGTAATACAAACACGAGCCCGTATGGCTACGACCTGTAAACGAGGGACGTACCCACCCTCCATGATATTACATCCCTCCAAATATCGGAGGGAACAGAAAGTAATTGCCATTCTTGGATTTGCGATTCTTTTGAGAATCGCGGGCTTGCTGGTAGACAGGAGAAACCTTGGAAACTATATGAAATTAGGTGGCTGGAATTTGACTTCAGTACTGCATAGATTATCATCAGTACTGTAAACCATTGTGGCTCTATTCTGGCCATGTAGTTTTCAGTATTACCCTAATGCAAACATGTATTTTTAATTTTTTTAATTGCAGTTGCATTTATAATCGGTGTTCTGGCTTGCAATTTCTGTCTTAGCTTTACAGAGAGTATACCTTTTATCTCTCTTCACAGTTAATGACACGTGTGAATTTGCTCCGTTCTTTTTCATTTGATAATAATTTTTTTTTATTGGAAGCATTATATAAGCTCAGTATTTAGAAAGTCTTGCTGGGAAATGTTATAACAAAACTGATATTACTCATTGACTAGAGTCATACCAATGTGTATGCAGAGACATGCATTAACATGCTTTTTCGTGCACTACCGCATGTTAACTCGGATAGGTTTTTGAAATTTTTTTTGTAGTATTCAGCATGCATCTTGTGATAACAATTTCATTTGGGGAAAAATCATTGGCATCATCTCTTGTCAGCTGTAGACATTCTGTGTGACTTGTGTTGCACTGTGACAATTATAATGGCCCCTATTCAAATTGCAGTCATAAAGGTGAATTGGAGGCAGTGATGATATAAAGTACATAGTTTAGCAGAGATTGTGCCCAAAAATTCCACTATATATGGTCATATAAATTCCTTTTTCACTGTCTGTTTATGAAGGCCCACTAACTTGTTCAAGTGATGGACAGAGCTCCTGCCTTAGTAGACAGCACAGAAGCTACCTCCATGTTGCCCTGGCACGTGTATGGTAGCTTGATCTGTACCATACATATACAGTATTTTGATGCATATGTATGATTTGTTACAATTTAGGATGTTACCCGATCTGCATCTTGGATTTGTGTCATTTTATGACATCACAGAATATTTCCTTGTATGACATTCGAGGTTATTCATTATTAACAAAGATTTCAATTTTACTTTGAAAGATGAGAAGTTTTGAATTTTACAATGCATTAAACATATTCTTCTGGGGAGAATTTAATCTCTGTTTCAGAAGGAAGAGAGAGTGAACTGAACTGCACAATGTGGCTTTGCACATATTTTGGAAATGCTTGGTAGCTAGTCTAACATTCTGTGGTACAAAACAGGCCATGCCTTATGTGAGGTGGTGTATGGCAGTTGTTGATATGGAGTGGCTTCCAGTGTGGTGCATTTTCCTGCTAAAAAATTGGATTATGGTAAAATACATTTTAAATGTGGCAATATGTCTTTGATATTACATACTGTGTTATGTTTAAGAAATCAATGTTTCCATAATAAATGTTTTTGCAGGCCAATGTGTATTATGCAACAACAGCAAGAGGAGAAACTCGAGCAATTAAGATTTACAAGACTTCAATTTTAACGTTTAAGGACCGGGATAAATATGTCAGTGGTGAATTTCGGTAAAATTTCTTACAGAATCTTTCTTTGTCCTGCTTTAAATGCTATGTATATTTTCTTAATTAATCATTGTTTTCTTTTGTTTTTAAATTTGAAAAAGGTTTCGCCATGGTTATTGCAAAGGCAATCCAAGAAAAATGGTGAGAACATGGGCTGAAAAAGAGATGAGAAATTTAATAAGGTAATACAAGATTCAAACAAGAAAGAAAAAATAAGCATTTGTGTTATTGTATTATGTATTTTCATGCCACACTTGTGTGGTTGCCCAATTGAGATTTCTTTTTGGAAGTATTAAGGATCTTACATAGCCCGATAATGAATCAGATTTAATCCTCCTTTAAGTTGGAACCCAGAGTTAATCACGTCACAGTCCCAAGTGCCTGCCCAGAAAAGAATTTGTTTCCAGCTTCAGCTAGTCCACCCTTGACCTTCACAGTCCCATCAAGTGCCCTAAATAAAGATGTAATACATATGAAATTTTTAGTCGAGAGGTGATCATTTAGTTCATCAGGCCAGTTCTGTTAGCTAAAAGCTAAATATCCCCAATAATTAAAATTTTCCCAGGTTTCAAAAATATCAAGGTTTCAGTTTTACCTACATGACTTAGTTTGTTTCCAGTTTCCATTATCCTTCCTAGATTTCTTCTTAAGTTCTCTATTTTTCCTTAATTTTTGATAGTATTTTGAAGTTTGTAATTTGCTATTTAAATAAAAAAGAATTTTACTAGATTAACCTGTGAATGATATTAAGAATTTTGTAGACCTGGCTTTGTCACTTTGTAAATTTGTTTTTTCGGGTAAAAGAAGTTTAATTTTCACTGTACCTGGTTCTGAGCAAAATGCTGAGTAACAACATAACAGACTTTTGTAGTATAAACTAACATATTATTTTTCTTTTAAATTACTTTCTCATATTTCCTGTAAATTGAGAATGTTGGCAGCACAAAACCCTTTTATCTCTTTCAGGTGTTGCTTCCAGTGGGTTAGCATCATCCATATTGAATGAAGGATTGCTGTTTAGTCTGCATGTAAAATTCTGAGTTTGCCTGTATTAAACTAATTTTTAGCTGTTGGTCTAGTTTTTGAAATAATCCAAGTGTTTGAATAGTTTTTGTTTCCTCACCAGTATTTGCTCACCTTCCAACTTTAGTACCATCTGCAAATTTCATTAGTTTCCTCACTTTATTAGAATTAAAATCATTTATATAAATGCAACGTATAGTGAAAGATTATCTTCACGTTGCTATCTTTTGTGCAGCTGCTTAGTGAAGCGATATGCTGCACAGTGCTTCGCATACTTAAAAGCTCGAAAGGCACGTATTGATTTTTGCTTGCTTGTTTTTCTCTGTCTCTCTCTCTCTTTCTGTGCTCTTGAAGGAGGGGGTGTGAGCTGCCGCCTTCAACAGCTTTGTGCCGCGGTGCTTCGCATACTAAAAAGCCAAATAGCCCTATTGATTTTCCTCTGCCTTTATGACAGTCTCTGCTCCTGACTCCTTTGAAGAGGAAGATATGTTTGCATTCTTTTAATTGTGAGACGGAACTGTCATCTCTGTCTTGTCATGGAGCACAGTTTAAACTTTTGAAAAAGAGACATATGTTTGTTTGCAGTGTTTGAATAACGTCCCTGTCTCTCTACAACCTCCTGTGTTTCTGCGCAAATCTGTGACCCAAGCATAACAATATAAAAATAACCATATAAACATATGGTTTCTACTTCGCGGATTTTCTTATTTCGCGGGTGGCTCTGGAATGCAACCCCCGCGATGGAGGAGGGATTACTGTGTATATATATATATATATATATATATATATATATATATATATATATATATATATATATATATATCTATATATATATCTATATATATATATATATATATATCTATATATATATATATATATATATCTATATATATATATATATATATATATTTATATATATCTAGACATACATACATAGATAGATTGACACATATATATACAGTGGTGTGAAAAACTATTTGCCCCCTTCCTGATTTCTTATTCTTTTGCATGTTTGTCACACAAAAAGTTTCTGATCATCAAACACATTTAACCATTAGTCAAATATAACACAAGTAAACACAAAATGCAGTTTGTAAATGGTGGTTTTTATTATTTAGGGAGAAAAAAAAATCCAAACCTACATGGCCCTGTGTGAAAAAGTAATTGCCCCCTGAACCTAATAACTGGTTGGGCCACCCTTACCAGCAATAACTGCAATCAAGCGTTTGCGATAACTTGCAATGAGTCTATTACAGCGCTCTGGAGGAATTTTGGCCCACTCATCTTTGCAAAATTGTTGTAATTCAGCTTTATTTGAGGGTTTTCTAGCATGAACCGCCTTTTTAAGGTCATACCATAGCATCTCAATTGGATTCAGGTCAGGACTTTGACTAGGCCACTCCAAAGTCTTCATTTTGTTTTTCTTCAGCCATTCAGAGGTGGATTTGCTGGTGTGTTTTGGGTCATTGTCCTGTTGCAGCACCCAAGATCGCTTCAGCTTGAGTTGACGAACAGATGGCCGGACATTCTCCTTCAGGATTTTTTGGTAGACAGTAGAATTCATGGTTCCATCTATCACAGCAAGCCTTCCAGGTCCTGAAGCAGCAAAACAACCCCAGACCATCACACTACCACCACCATATTTTACTGTTGGTATGATGTTCTTTTTCTGAAATGCTGTGTTCCTTTTACGCCAGATGTAACGGGACATTTGCCTTCCAAAAAGTTCAACTTTTGTCTCATCAGTCCACAAGGTATTTTCCCAAAAGTCTTGGCAATCATTGAGATGTTTCTTAGCAAAATTGAGACGAGCCCTAATGTTCTTTTTGCTTAACAGTGGTTTGCGTCTTGGAAATCTGCAATGCAGGCCGTTTTTGCCCAGTCTCTTTCTTATGGTGGAGTCGTGAACACTGACCTTAATTGAGGCAAGTGAGGCCTGCAGTTCTTTAGACGTTGTCCTGTGGTCTTTTGTGACCTCTCGGATGAGTCGTCTCTGCGCTCTTGGGGTAATTTTGGTCGGCCGGCCACTCCTGGGAAGGTTCACCATTGTTCCATGTTTTTGCCATTTGTGGATAATGGCTCTCACTGTGGTTTGCTGGAGTCCCAAAGCGTTAGAAATGGCTTTATAACCTTTACCAGACTGATAGATCTCAATTACTTCTGTTCTCATTTGTTCCTGAATTTCTTTGGATCTTGGCATGATGTCTAGCTTTTGAGGTGCTTTTGGTCTACTTCTCTGTGTCAGGCAGCTCCTATTTAAGTGATTTCTTGATTGAAACAGGTGTGGCAGTAATCAGGCCTGGGGGTGGCTACGGAAATTGAACTCAGGTGTGATACACCACAGTTAGGTTATTTTTTAACAAGGGGGCAATTACTTTTTCACACAGGGCCATGTAGGTTTGGATTTTTTTTCTCCCTAAATAATAAAAACCATCATTTAAAAACTGCATTTTGTGTTTACTTGTGTTATATTTGACTAATGGTTAAATGTGTTTGATGATCAGAAACATTTTGTGTGACAAACATGCAAAAGAATAAGAAATCAGGAAGGGGGCAAATAGTTTTTCACACCACTGTATATACATATCTACATATATATATATGTAATTGTGTTGTCATTGTTATGAGTGTTGCTGTCATATATATATATATATATATATATATATATATAGCAAAATACCCGCGCTCCGCAGCGGAGAAGTAGTGTGTTGAAGAGGTTATGTAAACATATATATATATATATATATATATACATATATATACATATCTACATATACAGATATCTACATATAGCAAAATACCCGCGCTTCGCAGCGGAGAAGTAGTGTGTTGAAGAGGTTATGTAAACATATATATATATACATATACATATATACATATATATACATATCTACATATACACATATCTACATATACATATATATACATATACACATCCACATATACATATATATATATATATATACATATACAAATTTGCATATCTACATATATATATATATATAGATATAAATATAGACATACATACATACATTCACACATATATATATATATATATATATATATATATATATATATATATATACTGTATATATACTGTATATATATATATATATCTATATATATATATATATATATATATATATATACTGTATATACAGTAATCCCTCCTCCATCGCGGGGGTTGCGTTCCAGAGCCACCCGCGAAATAAGAAAATCCGCGAAGTAGAAACCATATGTTTATATGGTTATTTTTATATTGTCATGCTTGGGTCACAGATTTGCGCAGAAACACAGGAGGTTGTAGAGAGACAGGAACGTTATTCAAACACTGCAAACAAACATTTGTCTCTTTTTCAAAAGTTTAAACTGTGCTCCATGACAAGACAGAGATGACAGTTCCGTCTCACAATTAAAAGAATGCAAACATATCTTACTCTTCAAAGGAGTGCGTGTCAGGAGCAGATCATGTCACAGAGATAGAGAGAGACAAAAGCAAACAAATCAATAGGACTGTTTGGCTTAAGTATGCGAAGCACCACGGCACAAAGCTGTTGAAGGCAGCAGCTCGCACCCCCTCCGTCAGGAGCAGACAAAGAGAGAGAGAGCGAGTTTGTTTTTCAAGCAAAAATCAATACGTGCCCTTCGAGCTGACATGCAGCTGCACAAAAGATAGCAACGTGAAGATAATCTTTCAGCATTTTTAGACGAGCGTCCGTATCGTCTAGGTGTGTGAACAGCCCCCCTGCTCAATCCCCCTACGTCAGGATCAGAGAAACTCAGCGCAAGAGAAAGAGAAAAGTAAGCTGGGTAGCTTCTCAGCCATCTGCCAATAGCGTCCCTTGTATGAAATCAACTGGGCAAACCAACTGAGGAAGCATGTACCAGAAATTAAAAGACCCATTGTCCGCAGAAACCCGCGAAGCAGCGAAAAATCCGCGATATATATTTAAATATGCTTACATATAAAATCCGCGATGGAGTGAAGCCGCGAAAGGCGAAGCGTGATATAGCGAGGGATTACTGTATACATATCTACTTATTGGCTCCTGTATTTAGGATATAGCGGGTTGGATAATGGATGGACGGACATTTGTATGCATAGCCCTATTTGCCCGTTTTCGTTTTTTTTCTTTCTTCAGTAATATTTCAGTAAACCCGGAGCTTGTCAGTTCAAATCCTGGTACTGACACCACTGTGTGACCCTGAGGAAGTCACTTCACCTGCCTGTGCTGCAAAAAACAAAAGTAATGTAACAAATTGTACCTCAGATGTTGCAAGTTGCTGGAATAAAGGCATAAGTAAAATAGATAAATATGTATTATACACATAGGAACTATTCATTTATTTTCAGTTAAGTCATCTGCAGCAAACTTTTATAAATGAGGGTTTCTCATTTTTAGATAGTGCAAACTGTTTCTTCTTCATTGACGTTTTCTCTTGGAGAGCTTCTTTCATTTCATTGAAAATTAAAGCAGCAGCTGCCAAAATATGTAGCTTTCTTATTAATTTTTCAACATTGTGTAAAATAAATTTATAAAGTAACATAAAAGGTTTAAATACTGGTTATCCTTTTACACTAAAATATTACTAAAGAGATACAAAAAAAGTAAAATAGATATGTTCTTTTTCTTTAAGGAGATTAAATATTACTGAAGAAAGAAAAAAAAAATTAAACAGCCAAATGGGGCTATGCATACGAACTTAAAAGGTTTAAATAAAACAGAAATATATATTTTATTTTTACTTGCTTAACTTGTGGAGGGTGTAGCCTGTAGCAAAGCCCTAACTTTTTTCGTGAAAGCCCGTTTCAGTCAATAAGTCTTAAAAAAACGTGTAAAGATATTGACAATAAGCTAAGCAAACCCAGGAAGACGTGGAATCGTTTAAATCAAGTATCATTACATCTTCCTTTCTTAAAGAGAAGTAAGGCAGTACTTATAAGCTTACATATTTATATATAGATATACATACATATATATATATATATATATATATATATATATATATATATATATATATATATATATATATATATATCTATATCCGAAGCCGTGCAAGCACACTCTTGAGAATGCAACGTATAGTTGTACAGAAGAAAAGCAATCTTGCCTCAAATGAATGGCAACCTTTTGTAGGTCTATGAACTTAATTTAAACTTTAGGTTTACATGGTGCTTTCTTTCCGAAGTACCTGCACTCATGAATATGTCTGTATGCGTCAGTCGCTCAAATCCACGCGCTTCGCACCGGCGAAGTACTGCTTTTAAATTTTTATTAAGAAGAAAAGAAAACCTTTTTCAATTGATGGAAAATATACCAATAACAGTTTGTTAACGATCTGTTTTTTTGTGAAGCTGCCTTCACTCGAGTGACCACTTCGAGCTGACTTGCTGGCCAACCATAAGCGTTACCTGGTAGGTAACCACCCATACAATCAGATTGTGAATCAGACTACGAATGCCGTGAATGTAATTACCCCGATGTACATGTTGTCAAATAAACGAACCACACGCCGTGGCGCGGAATGTAATTACCCCGATCTACATGTTGTCAAATAAACGAACCACACGCCGTGGCGCAATTTTAGGGGCTTTGCCTGTAGCGCTGACGTCCGAGGTTCGATTCCCGTAAGGGAGTGAAGTGAGTGGCTGGTTACCTACCAGGTAATGCTTATGGTTGGCCAGCAACTGAGGTAACATCAGCCACGGTGCCTTCAGTTGTGAGAAGCAGATCATAGAATGGTTGAAAATAGTTTACTGTCAAATAATGCAAAGAGTACGCGACACGTCTTTCCCCCTTATTCTTGGCTCATCAGGTGTACACACTCACTGCACTTGCTTACGGTAATCGAACCTCAGACGTCAGCGCTAGAGGGGCTTAGCAGCGGTGAAGTATTGCTTTTAAATTTTAATTAAGAACAAAAGAAAACCTCAGAGGTTTGATTCCCGTAAGGGAGTGAAGTTAGTGGCTGGTTACCTACCAGGTAACGCTTATGGTTGGCCATCAAGTGACGTAACATCAGCCACGGTGCCTTCAGTTGTGAGAAGCAGATCATAGAATGATTGAAAATAGTTTTGCATTTACCTTTTTAGTAAAAGGCGAGCTTTTAAGCCTGAGAAATCACCCCGTAAATGCACACGTTTAATTGCACATGTGTTAATATGTATGCGTACACAGTATTCAAAGACACTCAAAAATTAACGTCATTTACCTTCGTTCCCGCGTTTGACTCGTGCTGTAAATCTCTTCCTTGTTTTCAGTTCACGTGATTACGTAGGAGGCGTGATGACGTGATACGTGACTCCGCCTCCTCCATTAGAGTATATGGACAAAAAACATGTTCCAGTTATGACCATTACGCGTAGAATTTCGAAATGAAACCTGCCTACCTTTTGTAAGTAAGCTGTAAGGAATGAGCCTGCCAAATTTCAGCCTTCCACCTACACGGGAAGTTCGAGAATTAGTGATGAGTCAGTCAGTCAGTCAGTGAGTCAGTGAGGGCTTTGCCTTTTATTAATATGTATAGATATGTAGATATGTATGTGTATAATATATATATATATATATATATATAT